>NW_027397076.1:26286560-26389892 GCF_003265705.2 Callorhinus ursinus
GGACATTGCTGCTATAAACATCGGGGTGCACATACCCCTTCGGATCCCTACATTTGTATCTTTGGGGTAAATACCCAGTGGTGCAATTGCTGGATCGTATGGTAGCTCTATTTTCAACTTTTTGAGGAACCTCCATATTGTTTTCCAGAGTGCTTGCACCAGCTTGCATTCCCACCAACAGCGTAAGAGGGTTCCCCTTTCTCCGCATCCCCACCAACATCTGTCTTTTCCTGACTTGTTAATTTTAGCCATTCTGCCTGGTGTGAGGTGGTATCTCATTGAGGTTTTGATTTGGATTTCCCTGATGCCGAGCGATGTTGAGCACTTTTTCATGTGTCTGTTGGCTATTTGGATGTCTTCTTTGGAAAAATGTCTGTTCATGTCTTCTGCCCATTTCTTGATTGGATTATTTGTTCTTTGGGTGTTGAGTTTGATAAGTTCTTTATAGATTTTGGATATTAGCCCTTTATCTGATATGTCATTTGCAAATATCTTCTCCCATTCTGTCGGTTGTCTTTTGGTTTTGTTGACTGTTTCTTTTGCTGTGCAGAAGCTTTTTATCTTGATGAAGTCCCAATAGTTCATTTTTGCCCTTGCTTCCCTTGCCTTTGGCGATATTTCTAGAAAGAAGTTGCTGCGGCTGAGGTCGAAGAGGTTGCTGCCTGTGTTCTCCTTTAGGATTTTGATGGACTCCTGTCTCACATTGAGGTCTTTCAACCATTTGGAGTCTATTTTTGTGTGTGGTGTAAGGAAATAGTCCAATTTTATTCTTCTGCATGTGGCCGTCCTATTTTCCCAACACCATTTGTTGAAGAGACTGTCTTTTTTCCATTGGACATTCTTTCCTGGTCTGTGAAAGATTAGTTGACCATAGAGTTGAGGGTCCATTTCTGGGCTCTCGATTCTGTTCCATTGATCTAATGTGTCTTTTTTTGTGCCAGCACCATACTATCTTGATGATGACAGCTTTGTAATAGAGCTGGAAGTCCGGAATTGTGATGCCACCAGCTTTGCTTTTCTTTTTCAACATTCCTGTGGCTATTCGGGATCTTTTCTGGTTCCATACAAATTTTAGGATTATTTGTTCCATTTCTTTGAAAAGAGTGGATGGTATTTTGATGGGGATTGCACTGAATGTGTAGATTGCTCTAGGTAGCATTGCCATCTTCACAATATTTATTCTTCCAATCCATGAATGTGGAACGTTTTTCCATTTCTTTCTGTCTTCCTCAATTTCTTTCATGAGTATTTTATAGTTTTCTCAGTGCAGATCCTTTGCCTCTTTGGTTAGATTTATTCCTAGGTATCTTATGGTTTTGGGTGCAATTGTAAATGGGATCGACTCCTTAATTTCTTTCTTTTGTCTTGTTGTTCGTGTATACGAATGCCACTGATTTCTGTGCATTGATTTTGGCGGGGATGCAGAGAAAGGGGAACCCTCCTACACTGTTGGTGGGAATGCAAGCTGGTGCAATCATTCTGGAAAACAATATGGATGTTCCTCAAAAAGTTGAAAATAGAGCTACCATAGGATCCAGCAATTGCACCACTGGGTATTTACCCCAAAGATACAAATGTAGGGATCCAAAGGGGTATGTGCACCCCGATGTTTATAGCAGCAATGTCCACAATAGCCAAACTGTGGAAAGAGCAAGATGTCCATTGACAGATGAATGGATAAAGAAGAAGTGGTATATATATATAATGGAATATTATGCAGCCATCAAAAAGAATGAGATCTTGTCATTTGCAATGACGTGGATGGAACTGGAGGGTGTTATACTGAGAGAAATAAGTAAATCAGAGAAAGACATGTGTCATATGACCTCACTGATATGAGGAATTCTTAATCTCAGGAAACAAACTGAGGGTTGCTCGTGGGGGGTGGGAGGGATGAGGTAGCTCGAACGATAGACACTGGGGAGGGTATGTGCTATGGTGAGCACTGTGAATTGTGCAAGACTGTTGAATCACAGATCTGTACCTCTGAAACAAATAATGCAATATATGTTAAGAAAAAAAAGGGAAGAAGAAGATAGCAGGAGGGGAAGAATGAAGGGGGGGAAATAGGAGGGGGAGATGAACCATGAGAGATGATGGACTCTGAAAAACAAACTAAGGGTTCTAGAGGGGAGGGAGGTGGGAGGATGGGTTAGCCTGGTGATGGGTATTAAAGAGGGAACACTCTGCATGGAGCACTGGGTGTTACACACAAACAATGAATCATGGAACACTACATCAAAAACTAATGATGTAATGTATGGTGATTAACATAACAATAACAAATTTTAAAAAACCCTGTAAAAAAAAAAGAAGCACTTAAGGAACATAGCTGGGTCCACAAGGAGATGTATAGGAAGATAGAAAGCTAGAGATGTAGTTCAGAATCAGATAATGTTCAGCCTTCTGGACTGGATTCAAGATTTTTAGTCTTATCTTAAGTTTAGTGGGGATACTTGAGAAGTTTAATATAGACTTTTCATTTGCATTAAAACCATAGACTCTGCTCTTTCCCTATGGGAGTCAGGGAGTATGATCCAGACATTTCCCTCTCTTTTGAGTCCACTACCAAAGACCCCTTCCATGTTTCAATTTCCTTTACCTAGGGTTTACTAAGCAACTAGAAGTGGGAAGAAAATGGGATGCATTAGTTATCCAAAGAACTGGAGAAGGCAGAAGAGACTATCTTTTTCCCAATTCAGCAGAAGGGATGACTAAATGCCCATTGTTGTTCTATGACCAACTTTTTTCCCCCTCCAATGTTCAGATTTTAGGAATGAAGATTTTAATGGCAAAATTTATTATGCATAAAAATTTTCAGTAGATTAATAGTGGTCCACAGACTCTTGTGTTTTCCAAATAAGTACTGCAGAGAAATAAAGGTCTAAAAGGAGAGTTCTTTCACTTGACAAAGAAACAAGAAGAATTATGTGTAACCTGACTAAAGGAAGAGTAACAACAATTGAGTTGCCTTCCATGTGACAGGCATGATGGAGCCTGCACAGATACACAGTGTCTGGCACATATGGGCACTCAATAAGTGTTGTATTGCTTAGCTACAATTGTTCAATGTATCTATATGTGTTGACTATATGAATAATTTATGTTTGACTATATGAATAAATTATGGTTCATTGAAACCGTCCTTTGGTTTTCAAGTAGTACAAAAGTTTGTCCACATTTTCCAATCAAATGTATTTAGAAAGATAAACCGAAAATAAATCTAATCTGAGGCCAAATATATAACTCATAGACATTTTTTTATAGCAAGGTTACTGCAGTGGCACTCATAAAAGACCAGCATTTATATGCAGTATCTTCTCTTTTGATAAACTGTGTGTTGAACTAGACTATTTCAAAGCAACTGCCCTATTGAATTACAGATACAAAAAGGATTACACTCATTTTAGCATGGAGAATCAGATTTCCATTCCTTAAGAATGACTAAAAACCTCAATTTTTTTCTATCCACAGATGGTACTAATTTGAACACATCATTCCATGCTTCCTGGAGTAATCACACAGCTTGCTTAGATTTTCTAAACATGACTGAACTGTGATGAAGCGATCAACATTCACTGGCAAGGTATTCCGTAAATTACATTTTTATTCATAAATTATTCTTATCTGTGGAATACTTTCATCATGGTTGAAATGAAAGTCCGCAGAACTATATAAGTGATATTTGTTGTCGGTTTAAATGCATGTCAGTTTCTAGTGACTATTTAGTAGGTTCCACTTAGGAGATGAAAATGTGTATCAAGTGTAATTATTCTCTGAACTTCTGAATATCAGTTATTAGAAGTTGCCAACCTCCCATGATAAGATTCTTACAGTGGTTTGTACTGACTTCTCACTGACCTGATTAAGTATACTAACACAGAAGACCAAGTTTCTTTAATTCTTTATTTATGACTATATATTTTTATCTTCAACCACAGATGTACTTTCTTTTAAACAAAACAGATGCCTGAACAATTATATTTATAAAACTTAAGAAAGTACCAACACAATCTTTCCTAGTTTATCAAGAATACTTTTGTCTCTACTAGTTTTAAATAATCTACAATCCTTTTAGAAACACAAAGTACTGATATATGATATGAGCATATACAAATAAAATTACAGTTTACCAACACTAATATAGTATGAATCAATATAAAAATAGAAATTCCTACAAAGTTGAGTGCAAAAAAAATTTCAGCATAGTAGATATAAATTTTGCACTAACTTGAATTTAATCAGTAACATTTACTGATCATTCGCATTGAACAGCGTGGGCAAGTTATTATAGTCTTAGGGAATAAGCTGCTTTTCATAAATATATGTAAAGTAATTTAATTAATAGAAACCACCACAAATAGGTGATGCCGAAAGGAAAGTTTCAAGGAAAGAGAATATCTGAGGGCTATAATTTGAAGGAAAAATTAAGAATCAGTAGATATGTGGAAGAAGAGATGTTTAAGTACATTAGGTATAGGAGAGATGTAAGTAACTACAAATTGTCAAAGTCTGGAAAGTATACTAGACCAGAGAAAAGAAAGTTTAAAGAAGTAATAATAAAAAAAGAGGGGGCCATCAAGTGTTGTGTTACTGAAAGGCATTGAAAGTTTGAGAGGTGAGTTTAGGTAGTCTCTATTAAGCAATAGAGATCAACAGAGATTAACTGGTAAAGTATAAACTTAAAAGCCTGAGCCTCCATGTAGCTAGTTATTAGGAAAAGTATAATTTGATAGAAACTAGTTAGATGTTTTATATATATATATATATATATATATATATATATATATATATATATGCAGTGCAATGCACGTTACAATAACAGAGAATAATTGGGAATAGATTTTTTAAAAAAAAGGCAAAGAATACCAGGAGAATGTGCTTATTTATTGGGCAGAGAGGAAATAGGAGTAAAACATGGAATGAACCCAGGAATTGGATCAATATATAAAATATATATCATACACTTCCTAAAGGTAGTCTATGACTTGGCTCTATGTTATAGAAAACAATACAAAGGAAAAACTCAAGATTTTAAATCTCTGTGATTATAAATAAAGACAAATTAAATGAACAAGAAAACACCATAATCTCTGGTACTGAGATGAAAGATATATTTCTCTCTCCTCTCAAAAAAAAAAAAATCAAACAAACAGGTTTCCATGTAATTTAATGAACAATATCTTCAACAACATCCTTACATAGTAAATGCTAAGTATCTTTAACTTGGCTCTTTCTTACAATGTCTCTCAATGTGAGCAGAGTATCAAACATGTTTTAGTAAAACTATTTCTTCAGAGGTTCTAATTATTCAGTTCAGGCATTCTTCTCTCTAGCAATCTAGTTTAACCCAGAAATAGATTTTGGAGTAGCTAGGCTAGAATTTATCAAAATATGCTACATAAACATGATTTTAGGTGGTGCTATGAAACTGAGAACATGGGTTGATGCACTCGTATTAGTGTGCCAAATAAAATCATCTTAAATATTCCACTTGAAAGAAAGAAAACTGAGAATGTATAAAGCAGGACAAAATTTCATAAAAATTTTTAAGTGTCTGTCCTAATGCATGTATAAATGGACAACTGAGGGATCCAAAACTCTATGGATCCTAGCTATAATAATATTAGTTCTTAAGTCAAGTATTACTGAATGCATAACTTATTTATAAAAATATTTCACTAAAACTTTTGTTTTGTTTTGTTTTTGGACATCACTGAAAAAAGTGGGTTATATATGGTCTGTTTGGAGGGAAAATGAGTTGATTTGTTTTATAAAGTCATTAGTTTGACAGCTCTATATACCAAGCCAAATCATGAGAATGTCCATCAAAATGACAAATTTGATTTGAAATTATTTATCTGAAGTAGTTCTTAGGGTAGTAATTATATAGCAGAGTTAGTTGTCTATTAAGAACAACCCTATAACACCTGGAGATGAAATTGAATCATTGACACTAACGAAGAAATGGGAAAGATACTGGTTTGTGGGGATTTGCTTGAGGATGGCTATGTTAGTTTTGTATCTTATTAACATGAATAGAGATATCTTGGGAGGAGAAGATTGGGTTAGCCTAAGAGGTCAAGAGAAGCCAATTTGGGATAAATAAGTATATATAAGCTTGGAAATCATGAGTGAATAAACATTTAAGGGGAGTATTTGTATATGTAGTATCACAACAGCAGATGATAAAGAACTGAGTCTCTGTCACGTTAGTAGTTAATGGGCAATGAAGCAGAATGGGAAAAAGAAATCATAAAAAACTCAGTCAATAATGTCTGGTTTATATTGAAACTTGAGAAATATTTGTTTAACAAATAAATGAACAAATGAATGGATGGATGCATGTACCGATTTCAAGAAGAAAGTGTCACCAATGCTGTAACCAATGTTGATTGATGAACAAGTGTCACCAGTGCTGATTGTAATCAAATGCTACTTGAAACCATTCCTGTTTTCTAAGGATTGTGGCTGTACAGAAATCCTTGATAGATTAAAATATACAAAAGGAGTCCTGGTTCTGAAGTTTGGAGAAAGCTCTATAAAAGAAAAGGAAGAATTTGGAGTTTTCTGGGATTCTGTGACACACACACATACACACACGGAGAGAGAGAGAGAGAATCAAAGGAGAGATGAAAAGAGAAACAACCAAGAGAGGAGAAAGGATGAAAGGACGGAGTGAGACTGGGGACTCCCTGAAATAAAGTAGCCAATAGAAAAATCCCTGATTGCCAAAATATTTTTAAGAACAAAAATATATACTGTTTATTTTAGAGTCATGTATATTATTGCAATGTAAACGCCCCTCTGTGTGCTTATCACAAAATATTCAGTAAGACTATTTTTACATCAAAGTATTCAGCATGACTAGAATTGTCAAAACCATGCAAAAAATAATTTTGCAGAAGGAGCAAAATACCAAAATATTCCAGTGCCCAAACACAGTAAGTTTGAGGATCTGATCTGATGGTACAGGAATAGTTTGTACCAGACTAATTCTCCTGAAGATAATAACTATGCACACTGGAGGAAACAAAGAAGCATACAAACAGCTTTTGGCTTGAGGCATTAGGAAATGGCATGTGAGACTGCCAAAGCAGTTGGAAAAGGAGGGAGCCAAAGAGGGGTTAGACCTAAATTCTGGGTCTAAACTCATCTGAAATCCTTGGCTAATCTCTTAATCATAGATGTATGAAGGACACACTGAGGAACATAGTGGAAAGAAACAGAGGCAAAACTGAGTAGAAATTTTAGTTGCTTTCCATTGCAGAGAAGACAGAATTTGGAGTTTCAATTCCACCAAATTAAGGGATTGGTAAATAGCACAGACCTCATATTAAAATCCTAAAAGGGCCCATACCTTTAACTTTACTCTATATCCCAGGATTAAGGTATTTCCTCTGTAAATATTGGAGAAATCAAAACCACACATTCACAAAATTACTACTCAGTAATTTAATAGTCTGTTAGAATAAAAACCAACACTCTTCAGAACAAGATAGCAAAATCCAGAGTTTCTGCAAAATATCACCAACAATGTCCAATATAAGTTTAAAAATTACTGGGCAGGCAGGAAAATTACTAGTGAAAGGAAAATGTGACTCACAGAAGGAAAAACTACTCAATAGAAAGAGATCACAGAATAAGTCAGGTGAAGGAATTAGAAGAAAATGAATTTCAAACAATATAAGTATTTTCTTTGACTTAACAGAAAACACAATCACAATTAGAAACCAAATAAGGAATTTCAACAGAGGAATGGAGATAAGGAAACACAGAACTAAATAAAAATTCTAGAACTTAAAAATATATCTGAAATGAAAATTCACTGGATTTAATTAACACCAGAGTAAAAATGGAAGAAGATAGTCAATAAACTTGGTAAAACATCAACAGAACTCCAATCTGAAGAACATAGGAAAAAAAAGTGAAAAAATTTAATAAAGCCTCGGTCATTTAAAGAATGATATCAAGAGGTTATAATTGGAGTCTCAGAATAGGATAGAAAAGGGAAGAAAAATATTTGAAAAAATAATGGCCCAAAATTTCTCAAATTTCAGAAAAATATTAATTTACCAATACAAAAAGCTAAATGAACCCTTAGCAAAACAAATGAAACAAAAAGTACACTAGCCATATCACTGATAAACTGCTTTAAAGAAAAGATAAAGAAAAAGGATTTTGAGAAGTGCCAGAAAAAAATAACATGTATCACAGACAAAAGAATGATATCTTTAAAGGGAAAAATATCTGGGGGGAGGGTGGGGAGAAACTAACTTCCCAGAATTTTATATCCAGTGAAAATATTCTTCAAATATGGAAGCAAAATAATTCTATTTTTAAGTAAATAAAATCTGAGAGAATTTGTTGTGAGCACACCTGCACTAGAAGAAAGACTTAAAAAAGCTAAAGGGAAATGGCACTAGGTGTGTGACACTGGATGAAATGACACTGTAATAAAGAACACCAAAAACAGTAATTACATAGAAAAGATATGTGGTCTTTTCTAAATTTATTTAAATCTACTGGTAAGTAAAAACAATACAATAAATTGTGGGGTTTACAATGTACATATATGTAAATTATTTAAAATATATGGATATCAAATGCATGACATAAATAGCACAAAGTATAGCAAAATGCATGGAACAGTACTTTTGCAACTCCATAGAGTGGGGGGAGGGGAGAAGGAGGGGGAGATGGGGAGAGAGAATCTTAAGCAGGCTCCACGCCCTGTGCAGAGCCCAACATGGGGCTTGATCTCACAACCCTGAGATCTTGACTTGAGTCAAAATCAAGAGTCAGATGCTTAACCAACTGAGCCACCCAGGCGCCCCTGCAACTCCATATATTTTATGTGAAGTTGTATGATATTAAGTAGCTATAATAAACTAAAAACTCACACTGTAATCCCCTTGAGCAACCACTAAATATTAGTAAGACAAAGAAGTACAGCCAAAAATACAACAGATGAAATAATTAGAAAGCTAAAACTATTCAATTAACGCAAAGGAAGGCAAGAAAGAAGAGAGGAACTAAAAAAGAGGTAAGACAAAGAGAAAACAAATAACAAACAGTAGAACTAAACTCAGCAAAATTAATAATGACTTTAAATATAAATAGATTAAATGCTCCATTTAAAAAGCAGAGATTGGTGTTATACTGAACTGATGAATTATTGAACATTATATCAAAAACCAATGAGGTACTATACATTGGCTAATTGAATTTAAATAAAAAAATTCTTATATAGTAAAAAAATAAAAAAAAATAGAAGAGATTGTCAGTCAAAATAAAAATGAAAGGCCCAATTATAAGCTGTCCACAAGAGGCATACTTTGCTGTCCCTAGGCACACAGTTTAAATATGATACAAATAATTCAAAAGTAAGGATAGAAAAAGATATATGATGCAAACAATAAACTAAAGAGCATGTGCCTATATTAACATCAAACAAAAGAACTTTTAAGATAAGGAGTATTCCCAAAGATAAAAGAGTTTATAATGATTAAAGGGTCAGTTAGGGAGTTATAACAATCATAAATATGTATGTGTTTAAAAAAAAACGAACTTTGAAATACATGAACCAAATACTGACAGAAGAAACAGATAAATCCACAATCATTGTGGTATATTTTAACATTCCCTTCTCAATAATCAATAGAATAATTAGGCTAAAAAGTGGTAAGGATATAGATTTGTAAAACATTTGCAAACACAATGAACTAACACAGAGAACATTATGGCCAACAACTGAAAAATATACATTATTTTCAAGTGTGCATGGAAGAATATTCAACAAGATAAATTGTATGCTGAGTGACAGAAAATTTCTCAACAATTTTTTTAAGATTAAATCTTAAAGATATATTCTCTGACAATAATAGCAATAAATTAAAAATCAATGACATGAGAATATCTGGAAAAGTCCCAGATAATCAGAAATTAAACATATTTTTATGTAACCATGGCTCAAAGAAGAAATTGCAAAGGAAATTAGAAAATATTTTTATCTGGAAGAAACTAAAATTTTTGATATAAAATTATCAGGAGGAGACAGCACTATAAATGATTATATTTGAAAAGAAGAAAGGTTCAAAATCATTATGCTAAGTGAACTAAGCCAGATACAGAAAGATAAAGATAAGTGTGGAATCTAAAAAAGTCAAACTCATAAAAAGAGGACTTAATATCATTAATCATCACTGATAAGAAAATAAAACTTACAATAAGATAGAACTAGAATGTCTGAAATTATAAAGACTGTTAACACCAAATTCTGCTGATACTGACAAGTAATTAGAACTCTCATATATTGCTGTTAGGTATGTATTTAAAATAGTACAACCATTTTAGAAAACTGCATTTCTTGAACACAAACAAATATCTGGACTATGACCCAGCAACTCCACAAGAAAATATTTAAACAAAATTTCTATAGCAGTTTTACTCATAATACTTAGTTTAGAACAACCTACATGTCCAGAAAAACAGACACACAAATAATGGAATATTCATATGATGGAAAATTATTCAACAGTAAAAAAGAACAAATTACTGAAACCCTCAAGAACATGAGTTTCACAATTATGTTGGGAGAAACAGGCCAGAAATTAAAGAGTACATACAGCTCAAGAACAACTGAAAGTAACTTTTGTTGACTGAAATCAGGACAGTGGTTGCCTTGGAGAGTGGGTGTCAAAGGGAATTTTCTGTGGGAGATGAAAATGTTCTATATGTTGTTGAGTGGTGTTACAGGGGGGTATGCATTTGTGAAAAACCAGTGAATTGTACACTTAGGTTCTGTGCATTTCATTTTATATAAAATAATTTCCCATAAGTAAAAAACATAAAAAAGAAAACATAAAAACATGAAAAGAAAAAAGTTTTCCCATAAAAGTGTAGCAGTAATATTCAAAATATGTTATATATTACATTTATACAGAAATTTAAAATACTAAACATGAATACTTTCTAGCTAATGTTTTGTAAATCTAGGTGTTAGTAGAATAAAACAAGATTTACTGTAGTTTTCATATATCCATACTAGAGAAGAAGCCTTAGAGATTAGTCCAAGTAGTCAACGAATACTTCAACTTCAACAATCTTCTGGCAATTGTTCAATCTTCAGGCAAAGTTCCTACTAGTACTTGTGAGAATAGCATTCTATCCAGCTTTCAAGGAACATGTCTTATACAGTTAGCCATTTCTCTGTAATAACATCCTAAATACAAAGTTAGTTTTAAATTTTAAGTCTAAACTTTAAAAATGTTAGACTTTTCCTACATAACAAATATTAATGTAATTGTGTTTAAAAAATTACAAACAGGATCTTGGTTTTTAAAAAAATCCTTTCTAAAGTAGGCTAATTTAATTAGTAACAAACCAGAAAATTAGGCTACTGATTTTTAATGTATCTTTTAATTGGTATAGATTTCATTATTGTGATCCATACGGAATAATAGTTACTATCTTTCTAACACTGCAAATTGTTTTTAAAGTAATAATTTTTCATAATAAGGTATCCAGACACAGAACTAATGGGTGATTTATTTGAGGTTTCAATGAATACTAGGGTGGTGAAAATTCAAATTACAATGATAACATTAATATACTAAGAAGCATTATTTCTTTACTTGAATTTTGAAAGTGTTTAATCATATAGTGGCTGCTATTTATGCATGCCTTATTTTTATAAAATAGCTTCCTGACCAAAAGTTATTTTCTTATACACAATGAACTCATAATATTTGAAATTCACTGAGTTGAGGTTAACAATAATTTACACAACCTTCTATTTGTTCAAAGCCTTTTCTTTATATTCATATTGCACCATTTTTAAATTGAGTCTAAATGTAGCATTATTAATGAAATTTTGCTATCATTAAAAGTCATTTGTTTTATATGTCAGAGTTTTTACACCATTCATAAATGGTTTTCCCTGAAGCTTATAATCTCACAGAAACAACAGGCACATTCCTGAAGCTTTCAAGTAATAGGTCACTATAGATAAAGAAATAAGAAGGCTCTTGCATGCACACACACACACACATCCTTAATTTACTTAAAAAGGAAAGTAAAAGAGAAAAAGAAAAAAAATGGAGTGAAATGGGGAGGAGGTTGATATGTAGAGGCTGTTATGAAAAGTACCAGCTACAGCTGCATAGGACAAGAATGGAAAATAGGGTAATAAGATATGCCCCAGTTCTTAAATAAGTTAATAAAAATGCTGCTTGAAGAACAGCTGTCTTTAGCTGGAGCTGGGATGAAGAAAGGAGTAATGCCTGGAGTCTACTTAATGAAAGGTATTAGAGCATCGATGGGGTCAAGGAGAATTAAGCATTCTTCACAAATTCATTTTTTACAAATGGAATTACATTTAAAAGGACTTTTAAATTTATAATTTAGAATTTGATACCTAAGACAATTTCACAATGGCAAATATTACACCTTTGGAACTGATCCAGGATAAAAAATGCGATACATGTCTAGGAACTCTAAAAATTTCCCAGAATGGCTTCAGTATTTTACGTAGTATTTTTAGTATTATAGTATTTTTGGTATTATAGGTAAGTACATATCTGATGACAGAAATTGAGTTTTCCTGAATTTTAAATCCATATTTGGACAAAAGTATGTATATAGTTACATCATACATATAGCTGCACAAATTAATGAGAAAATTCATAAAATGGACCTCAATCTCCCCACCCCATAACAATTCTATTGAGATATTATGAAATAATGGAAGAAAACTATTCTAATTCCAATAAATTCAAATGATTCATTGAATTTCTAAGGTAAGGGTAACTCTTTCTAGTAGAAGGAGTTCTGGATCAGTGGAAGTTCTGCTAATAATTAGTTATAGCTCACTTAGTAGACACTTAACCTGTGTGCTTCATTTCCCATGTCTGCCAAATGAAATGACTGAATGAGGTTATCTCTGAGGTCCAATGAAAATATAAAATTATATGATTCTAAATTTTAAAAGCACAAGAAATAAATTTGTTTCATCATGGTATTCCCATAGTCCCTACAATAGTACTTCATATGTATTAAATACCATCATCTTGAGTAGATGGATAAAAAGGGTACCAGGTATGATATTAAACATCGTGTTCAGAGTTTTTGCTGGAAGCATTTTTGTTGGAAGCATCTTTGCTGCATAACTAATTGGCTGTAAGACAATTCTGCCATAAAAGATAAAATCATGAAAAATAAAAGAGGGATATTCATTTAAAAAGACATAATTAAACATTAAAAATGAATGACAAATTTTGAAAGACTTTATTGCAAAATACTAAATATTTGAATACATTCAAAATGTATAGTGTAGATTCATAGCAATACTGCACAAATAGTGGATTTTATTTTTTTGATTGTACCTAAGCACTTGTCAAAACGTTTTTCATTCATAATATCATACATGCTTTTGCTTGCTGATTCATCTTCATGTACAGCATCTTATTTTTTTCTTTTTTTGCTAAAATTTCTTCCTTCACTAAAAGATATATCAGTTTCCAAATACTAGGATGCATATTTGTAAGTGAGCTTTGTCTTGCACTGGAAAACCTTCCACACCGTTGTTTGCTGCATGTCCACTGATAGATGTTTTGAAGTTCCATGGGAAATGTGGGCTCAAAACTCTATGCCACTCTACAGACCATTATGGGAGCTGGCTAAGATTTATATCATTTATAGCATTTATATTATATCATTTATATATTAAAAATGGGAGTACTGTATCAATAGAGAAATGAAACCAAACTGTCAACCAGTTGATGAAACCATCTTCAAACCAAACTGTCAACCCATTATTTTTATCTTTTTCAGCAAAATTGCCTTACAGGGTGGAAATGATCTGATCGTGGTGAAAATGCTTGCAGCAAAGATGCTTACTTAGAACCATTAAACATATGAACTTCTGCTTTGGAGAAGATGGAGTAGATATATTCTCCCTACTCCTTCCACTATCTGCAACTAAAACCATGGACATTAAATATAAAGACACTGAAAGGTGGAGAGAAGGCAGAGCAACTAGGGAAATCAGGACCCAAGAAAGAGCACACTGGTGAGTTCTCTGGGTTTTCTTCTTGCCTCATATATCCCCAAAGCCAGCAATCCAGAAATGTCAACTAGCTCAAGCCAAGAAAGCCCTAATAAAAGCCTGCTCTCTCCAGCCAAAAAACAGTATAGCCTAGGGAGACAAAACTTTCAGACAATAACAGCTCTACCCCAAAACCACAGAAGAAAACTGTGGCCCCACTCCCTCCCTAGTCTTCTGCCCTAGGTACTGAGGCACCTCAACCATCTTTGATAGGGTGAGGTTGGAGGAGGCAAAATAAGAAGCTAGAACTTCTACCCTTTCCAGAAATAAGAAGACCCCTCCACCATGTCAGTGGACAACCATGTGGGGGCAGTCATGAGGAACTCCTAGCCTTCCCAGCTAGGGCCAAGAGGCCTCCCCAGTGGAGGCCTAGTGGGCAGCCCTCTTTCCTGTGCCCACTCAGGATCCTTCCCTGGTGTGTCAGCGGAGGGCGAGGGGGAACCTGGATTTCTACTCCCACCTGCCAGTAATGGAGAAGTGCCCTCCCTTTCCCTACCAGAGTGGGTCACAGGAAATCATTACAGATGTAATGGCCTTAATAATTATAGGACTATTCACATACTAGGTGAGCTGTGGAAGTTGCGGTTTTTGAACAAAGAGTTTGCTTCACCTAAGGTGCAAAATTTTGTGTGTTAAACTGCTGCTATTATTTCCTTATTATCCTTTTGATGTTGGTAGTGTCTACAGTGGCTTCATTCCTAAGTATTGGTAATTTGTGTCTGCTTTGCCAGCCTTGCTAGAGGTTTGTTAATTTTAACTTTTCAAAGAACCAGCTCTTTGTTTCACTGATTTTTCCTGTTGTTTTATGGGTTTTGATTTCACTGATTTCTGCTCTTATTTTTATTATTCTCTTCCTTCTTTCAGCATGTTTTGGGCTTTTCTTTTTCTAGACTGTAGTGGAGGGGAAGGTGACCTTAGATTACTGATTTGAGATGTTTCCTCTTTTCCAATGAATACATTCAAAGCTATACACTTCCCTCTCTTCATTGCTTTAACTGTGTCCCACACATTTTGACATACTGTATTTTCATTTTATTTCAATTCAATATATTTTAGTTTACAATATTTCTTCATTTCTCTTGTGACTTCCTTTTTGACAAACGGATTATTTAGAAGTACCACTTTCTGCAACTGGTTTGGTATCACATTTCAGTTCCAATTTTGTATCCTGAGAGCACTTAAACATAATTTTAAATCTCCCCAAAAAGAGATCTCCATGCCCAGAGACTTTCACTGGAGAACTCAACCAAATGTTTAAAGAAGAATTAGTACTAATTCTCTTCCAGAAATTAGAAGAGATTCATATTATGAAACTAGTGTTACCCTAATACTGAAACTAGACAAAGACAGTGGGGGGAAAATCCCAAAAACTACAGACCAATATCCCTCATAAATATATAGATGCAAAAAGCCTTAACAAAATATTGGCAAATAGAAATCAGTAATATATAAAAATAAATACACCCTGATCAAGTGAGGTTGATTCCAAAGACCAAAGGCTTGTTCAATATTAGAAAATCAGTCAATCCAACCCACCATATTAACAAGCTAATGAAGACAATCACATGAACATATCAATCACAAATGACAAAATTATAGAAGATGGAGAACAAATCAGTGGTTGTCAGAGGCTTAAGATGAGGGGAGGAGCAAGAGGGTGGACCAGACTTGGGTATGGCTGTGAAAAGGCAACATGAGGGACTACTCTCATGGAAATCTTCTCTATTTTGATTGCATTCACATAAATATGGCGGTTGTGATAATATACTAAAGTTTTACAAGATGTTAAAATTGGGGGAAGCTGCCTAAAAGGAACACAGGATTTCTCTGAATTATTTCTTATAACTGCATGTGAATCTACAATTATGTCAAAATAAGAAGTTTAATTAAAAAATATATTCCAGAAGACACACCTTTCTTAGATATTTTACCATATAATTGTCTAAAAATAATTTTATAACCGTAAGTTTCTACTTAAGGCTCCCAAAGTATGCATATTGAGTGTTTACTGTGTGCTTATCACTTTTCTAGGACTGTGTATTGATTGATTGGTTGATTCATTCAATCTTTCATAATATATTTATTGAGTATCACTGTATTCCAGACACATTTCTGAACACTGGAAATAGCTGTGAAATACACGAAGAAAAATCCCTATCCTCATGGAACATGTGTTGTAATGAGGACAGATCCATAGACAACGCTATGTACAATACAGAAAAGTAAAGCAGATAAAGAGGACACAAAATTCTAGCTGGGAGGAGGTTCAATCATAAATAAATCAGATCCTCGTTAAAGTGGTGGCATTTGAGGATAAATTTTCAAAGGATAAAGGAGGAGACAATACATAGCTAGGGGAAGAGAATGGTGGGTTAAAAAAGGACCCTATGGGCCTTGACATGACTGTGGATTTTATTCTTTGTGACTTGGGAGGCTCAGTAACTATGTAATGAACAAATTCTTCTTCTAAAAATTACTGCAGTCTTTAGGACAATGGTCAAAAACAATCACTATTTTTAGAGTTACTTATGTTGCTTCCTATTTTAAATTTAGCAGAGTTCTCATTTTTCCATGATATTATATTCAAACTTCTGCTACAAATATGCAAAACCAAGAGCAAAGTAAGGCCCACTTAAGTTATTCAACCTCCCCTCCTACACTTTTTCCAATACAATGTACCCCACTCTAGTCAGGCTTCCACCTGAGCCTGACCCCCCCTTTTTTTAATGATTTTATTTATTTATTTAAGAGAGAGACAGAGACAGCAACAGAGATAGGGAGAGAGAGAGCAGGCTGAGATTTGAGAGAGAAGCAGGCTCCCACTGAGCAGGGAGCCCCACACAGGGCTCAATTCCAGGACCCTGGGATCATGACATGAGCTGAAGGCAGACACTTAACTGCCCCTCAGCCTGACCCCATTCCTTTATCCCACTGTGTGTTTTCTCTTGGTTTATCCTGGAATTCATATTTACTTCCTTCTATTAATCTCACTACTTTTGTGAATAGTGATGGTGTCACAGGGTGGCTTACCATGACTGCCTCAGAATACCCATAATCTTCCGTTCTCCCTACCATTCGTATAGATCAAATAAAATGAAGAATGACATGTAGTATGACATTTTCTCATAGCACAATGAGGAACAACAGAAAAGGATTTTTCAAAAACTTGGCTATTTTATTGATCTGTATCAGATAATCTAAGTAAACACTAGTGTAACTGCCTATGAAATTCAGGGTTCAAGACCATATCATCATTTCCCACTAGGTTACTTAATCTAAGCTTCTTCTACAAAGAAATTCTGAAGCTGCCAGTGAGCAACATCTAATTCATATTCCATTTCTTCAATATAGCTTTCAATAAAATCTATTTCTAATCTTCAATATTGCCTTCAATAAAATCTATTTCCTATGTGATTTAATCTTCAATCCACACAATTGATTAACATATTAATACAGTTTTATATTTAATTGCTTTATATGTATTGGATATGTCTTTACAATAATGGAGTTATTTGGATGCACACAGCAGAGACCACTGATGCTATTTGGGATTCAAACTTGAATCTTGAACCCCAAACACAGAGCCTGCAAATAGTAAGCATTAAATAAGTATATATTGGTCAAATTTCCACACTACAAGTGTAAAAGGTACTTTTCACCTGATGTTCACTCTTAAGAGAAGTATTATGTTTAATACTTAAGTCTGTATGAGGGATATTTTGTAAAATACTTAAATTTCAATTAGAGTAGCAATGCTAATAGCTATTTCTTTCTGATCTGTGACAGGCAACTATAATGGCTTTTATGCTTTTAGCAATTACTGACTGGTAAGTAGAATGTGTCAATTCACTTGCTTAAGAACAAACAGGATCATGCAATTTTCCTACATGCTTGACTTCTCAACTGATGTGATGGATAAGGAGAAAAAAGTCAGTGGGATGCAGACAAAGGAAAAAGTGAACTTCTGAATTATTGCATTAATTTGCAACCCTGAGAAAAACTTTACCACCCACATTCAGTCTATTAAATGGTATTAGAGAATGGTATGCATTCTAAGTCATATAAATATTTTATTTTTTTAAAAAGCTGGTAAATGGAAATCAAATTTAGTTGTAATCACAGTTTGCCCAGTAATCTCTGCACTGCTCAGAGAGGTCCACAAAATAGGGATTCAAATAAAATACATGACAGATAAATTTCTTAAATCATTCTTAGGGGAATTGTGGTCAGGACTTTGCAGAAGAGGATTGAGAGTAAAACATATATTAATATAGATAATTTATTAAAATATATAAATGGATAAATATTATATATAATACTATTAATATATATGTTACACATATTATATATTAAAAATATACAAATACATGTATACTAATAGTTTGCCATATATGGTTTTTTCAAATAACCAAGAGTAGAAGAAAAAAGAAAAACAGGGAAATGGAACATATTCCAATTTAACCATACTGTACCATTAATACATTTGTTAGCTCAGTGGACTTCCAGTGGGTCCCTACAGATGCCTGACATCTTCTGCTGGACAAAAACAAATGAAGAAATCACTGCTGAAAATAACACTCCTAAAAACCACAATGTGTATTTTACTTTTCCTCAAAATTAAGTTTTGGGCATCCAAGGGATATAGCTAATTTTTCTCTCTTGATTCTAAATTACTGAACTTGGAAGAGCTTTGAAAAAATCCAAACTATAAAATTATCTTCAAGAAAAAAAGTGTTTTAAAAACTCAATATTAAATCACCACATTTACTAAGATTTGAAAATAATAGGGATAAGTACATGCATTTTGAGCTAATACGAGATTCTAAAAGTTCAGTCCTGTGTGCACATGAACTTGCTATAATATTTTTATTGGTACATATGATATATTTTGACATAAAATACTGTTAAAAGTACCAAGGTTTGGGTTCTTCATCTGTATTTGCCCTATTCCAACATGTTTGACTGTGACAGTGGAACCAGCTTAGACACCAAATACTAATCTTCTCATAAATTCAGTCGTCATGATGCATGTTTAACTGTGTCCAGATATGACCGAGTTTACACTGAGAAAAATACCCAATAATCCCTGGAAGGAATGTTAAGGTCAGACACCAGGCAGTAAGAGAGTGAGCCAAATTTGATTTTACTTTATGTCAAAAATAAGTACAGAGTCAGTGACTCAGAGCTGACTATACACCATGACTAATCTTAGACCACTATAAATTAGAAGTTTGCGGCAGCTATAAAACTGTTTCCATTCTGAACAATGAATCTCCAGTTCTTACTAATGTCTAATCAACAAACAGTTCATGTGAACCCAGATAAAAGCAAAGTATTTACCTAAAAAATACTGTAATCAGAAATACAACTATATCCTAGACCTGAAACTTAATTTTAAAGATGAAAAAATTATTTAACTATTTTTGAAGTACCAATTAATACTTAATGTTTCATGTGAATGACTCTCCTTATTTAAAGATACTTCTATATTTGCATAGGAGAAAGTATCTATAATTTTGCCTGGTGGAAATATAGAAATAATATTTTGCAATGGAATAAAAACCTTTATGGAAAATTATAAATTTCATAAAAAAACAATTTATTTCTTTCTTCTACAAACATGTGAGTACCTGTAATTCCCAGGGTATTTGCTAGGAACTGTGAGTAAAACAAAAACAAATTAGACATAAACCCCACAAGCAAAAAGTTTACAATGGAATAGAGTGCATCTCTAATTTCAGCATTGTCCTACCCACATAAACTTATTTAAATGCAGACTTGTCTGTGATCACCAAGACAGCATGGTATTGGCACAAAAACAGACACATAGATCAATGGAACAGAATAGAGAGCCCAGATATGGACCCTCAACTCTATGGTCAACTCATCTTCGACAAAACAGGAAAAAATATCCAATGGAAAAAAGACAGTCTCTTCAATAAATGGTGCTGGGAAAATTGGACAGAAAAATTCAGAAGAATGAAACTCAACCATTTGCTTACACCATACACAAAGATAAACTCTAAATGGATGAAAAACCTCAATGAGAGTCAGGAATCCATCGAAGTCCTAGAGGAGAACATAGGCAGTAACCTCTTTGACATTGGCCACAGCAACTTCTTTCAAGACACGTCTCCAAAGGCAAGGGAAACAAAAGCAAAAATGAACTTTTGGGATTTCAACAAGATAAAAAGCTTCTGCACAACAAAGGAAAGAGTCAGCAAAACAAAGAGGCGACCCACGGAATGGGAGAAGATATTTGCAAATGACACTACAGATAAAGGGCTGATATCCAAGATCTATAAAGAACTACTCAAACCCAACACCCAAAAAACAAATAATCAAGTCAAAAAATGGGCAGAAGACATGAACAGACAGTCCTCCAAATAAGACATACAAATGGCTAACAGACACATGAAAAAATGTTCATCATCATTAGCCATCAGGGAAATTCAAATCAAAACCACTCTGAGATACCACCTTACACCAGTTAGAACGGCAAAAATTGACAAGGCAAGAAACAACAAATGTTGGAGAGGTTGTGGAGAAAGGGGAACCCTCTTACACTGTTGGTGGGAATGCAAAGTGGTACAGCCACTTTGGAAAACAGTGTGGAGGTTCCTCAAAAAGTTAAAAATAGAGCTACCCTATGACCCAGCTATTGCACTACTGGGTATTTACCCCAAAGATACAGATGTAGTAAAAAGAAGGGCCACATGCACCCCAATGTTCATAGCAGCAATGTCTGCAATAGCCAAACTGTGGAAAGAGCTGAGATGCCCTTCAACAGATGAATGGATAAAGAAGATGTGGTCCATATATACAATGGAATATTACTCAGCCATCAGAAAGGATGAATACCCAACTTTTGAATCAACAGGGATGGAACTGGAGGAGATTATGCTAAGTGAAATAAGTCAAGTAGAGAAAGTCAATTATCATATGGTTTCACTTATTTGTGGAACCTAAGGAATAGCATGGAGGACATTAGGAGAAGGAAGGGAAAAAATGAAGGGGAGGAAACCAGAGGGGGAGATGAACCATGAGAGACTATGGACTCCTGGAAATAAACTGAGCATTTTAGAGGGCAAGGGGTGAAGGGATGGGTTAGCTCGGTGATAGGTATTAGGGAGGGCACGTATGCATGGAGCACCATGCATGGAGCACCGGGTGTTATGCACAAACAATGAATCATGGAACACTACATCAAAAACTAATGATGTAATGTATGGTGAATCACATAACATAATAAAAAAATTTTTTTTAAATAAATAAATAAATGCAGACTTGTTGTGAGTCTTACTTTCCAAATTCTGATTCCACAGGTCTGGAGTAGGGCCTCAGGGATATACATTCTGATGCAGGGATTAGAAGTCTAAACTTTGAAAGGCATTTTTCTTCAGTAGTGAGTACATAGCACACAGTACCATATCTGCCTAATTCATCGATTTAGAGTCCCCTCAACTTTCACTCATGTAGTCTTTTAACCCCGAGTTAAGATCGAATTCAAATACTTATTTTTTTTTATTTTTTACAAAGACCTGTACCTTACATTCAGGTGTCTCTGTATCAAATGCATATTACTATTTTGATTATTTGTCTCAGTTCTACTAACTGAACTTCTGCTTTGTTCCTGTGATGAAGCACTTACCTTGAGTACCAATGGACTCAGTAATGAGTCTTCTGCCTCATTTTCAGTCTTGAACCTCTCATTTATCTCAGAATTATTGTGCTGTCTTTTTTTCCAGTTCTCTGAGGCTCAGCTCCTGTACAATGATCAAGACCATTGTACCTGATGCTAGACCATCGGCCTGGACTTGAACATATTTCCTTCTGTTAGATTCTACATAGCAATAGTCTGCTGCCCACTTACTAGGGAAATACCTATTACTCCTTTCTGGACCTCTCTGACACTGCCTGTCCTCACTGCTACATATTATCAACCATCAAAGTTCATGGGTAATCTACTCCAGTATTTCCCCAAATTTACAGAGCATCAGATCACCTAGAGAGATGCTTAAAAGTACAGATTCTTGGGCATCACCTCTTGAGGCTGTGATTCAGCAAGTATGGAGTGAAGTCTGTGGCTTTAAAGCTTGGCATATCATTGAAGAATTTAAAACACACACACACCCACCCACCCACCCCCCACACACACACTTAAACTGGGCTTTTAAGAATGAATACAATTTTGTATGACATAAAAAAGGAAAAGGACAATATAGCTACAGGAAGCAAAGCAATTTGATCATGAGAAAGTGTTGGGTAGGTTTAAAAAGAGTGAGTCTAATCAATTATTAGCCCCATAGCAAGTGGCAAGAGTTTAATAAATGTTCTTTGAATTGAATACATGAAGTCTAATGCACTGAAAAAATGGAAGTTTGGCTAGAGGCATCAGCTAGATGAGGAAACGCAGTGGAGGGACATAAGAATGAAAAGCTAGACAGAAGTCAGATTCTAATTGGTGATAAATTCTGGGATGCATTTTCTAGACAACAAGAATAAGTAAAACATTTGGAGTATCCTGGGTCATCTCCTACACCTTGTACCTTTCATTCTTATCTCTATGCTTCAAATACCCAAATCTATATGTCTAACTTTTACCCTCAGATAATAAACTTCAACTGCCAACACATAAATGCTCTAAATTGTGTATTAGAGACAATTCAATCAAAGTAAGTAGGTAGGAAGAAAAGACTGCTGGGCGAGCTGGATGAGGGTGTGTGGTAAGGCTACTTGAGGGTATTATTACAGGAAGCAACGAGAATCTGATGCAAAATGGGGCAGTCAAGTTGAAGAAGGAGCAGATTGCAGAACCATGGCAGAGACGGAATTAATAAGATCTGATTTTATGTAGGAGAGATGGGAGCAAGAATCACATATAAATATGAGGCTTGGTGTCCAAATGATTATAAAGTACAGGCATAGAAGAGAAGAATTCATGTAGCATAAATTCCATGTGAAGATGTTTAGGGTTGATACGCCAACCAGTTCCTTAGCTGAAATTTTCTAATAATTTATGTGTGTGTGTTTGTGTGCGTGTGTGAGAGAGAGATAGAAGAGGATAAAATGCAGGAGAAAGTAGATTGAATTGATGAAGTGATGTTCTAGAGGAGATATGATATTGAAACAAAAATAAACAGATTCCTGAAAAGAAGAAAGCAATGACACCCCTGAGAGGCTATCTTGAGAGCATAAATAAAGATATGGGAAAATTTTGAAGGAGGTCAAGTCAGTATCACTGATGTAGTAAAATGAATAATCACATCAAATATAGATGAGAGTGTGGGTAAATTATGTTCAAAATGAGAGCAGAATTCTGCTATGGAAAATTGAAAGAATGTAAACAAAGGATGTATAGAAGATTATGGAGCAGGTAGGAGAGTTAGAAAAGGTTAATTTATAGCTGAAACAGGTAAATAATTTCTGGGTTTTTTTTTTATAGCACTAGTCTTCAGCCAGCATCTGGTGAAAACAAACAATGGAATTCTCTGAGTTGGGAAACCCCTGGAAGATGAGTCACAGTGGACTGGTTTGAGATGTAAGGAGTAAGAGGCAGGTGTTGCTGAAAAGCATCAATTCCAGCTGAACAGGGAGAACGCTGAAGTCTGAAGAAGTGTTGCACTGAAAGAATGAGAAGGAAAGGATGCTGATTAGGATGCTGAAACCAGGGAGAAGGTACACCATGTCTCAAAGTTCTGTGGTTTACCGCCTCAAGGATAGAGAAGTGGAGTAAAATTGGGTGATGCTGATTTCAAAAGGCAGAAGGAATTAAAAGATGCTACCAAGATAACAGATCTGGATGTGCCCGAAGGAAACAATTATGCCATTACCCACAGTCCCTGTTAGGACTTCCAGAGAAGTAGTATCATCAGGAAGGAATCAGACTTACATTTATATGAGCAGGTACAATACTGGAAAAGGTAGAAGGATGAAGGAGATTATGACGTAGGTCAGACCAGTGTGAGGGAGGGCAAGAGTTTTCTTCTTTGTGGACTAGAGCTTAGTGAACTGGATGTTTTTATTCAAATAATATACAAGATTAGGGCTAGTATATAGGAAAACAAATAGATGAAAGAGAGTTTGACACTGCCAGCTATGGAATTCAGGGAAGTATCTAGAAGTCCATAAAATCAATTAAGTAAAAAAGAGATAAATATCAAAATGTTTACATGTTCACTCCATATTTTAAATTATGAGAAAGCATAATTCGATAAGCTCAGAGTTTGGATAATAAGAAATATTTATGGAAATACAGTAGAACAGATTTGCTCTCTTCTTTCCTCCTTTTAATCTCCTAATGTTGTGGAGAGGGGTCAATGTACTACACAGCTACTACTCAGGTAACACATGTCATAAAAATGTATGTGTTACATTTTAAAATATTTCTTTCATATCTTCAGATAAATGTGCTATAAAGACAAATACCACATGAATTCACTCATATGTGAAACTTAAGAAACAAAACAGATGAACAGAGGAGAAAAAAAAAGAGAGAGAGAGGCAAAGCAGGAAACAGACCCTTAATTATAGAGAACAAACTGAGGGTTGCTGGAAGGGAGGTGGCTGGGGGATGGGCTAGATGAGTGATGGGGATTTAGGAGGGCACTTGTGATGAGCACTGGGTGTTGTAGGTAAATGAAGAATCACTAAATCCTACATCTGAAACTAATATTACATTGTTAACTGGAATTTAAATAAACCTTGAAAGAAAAGAAAAAGATTACAACTGGTGTTGACAAATGTAGGACACAGGCCACAGACAGTTACTTGTTTTGGGTGTTAGGTACCTCGTTCAGGTAAATTACCTGCTTCATATTAGTTACATGTTTCACAGTAGTTACCTGCTTCAGGTAGTGTGCTGATGTTGCATGTTTTTTCATCACCTTCACCAGCTGAGGTTGAAGCTCTTATTTTAAAGACATATGAGGTATTGGCAAGAAGTTTCCCGAAAGTATACATATGATCTTGGGGAGAGACTCTTGTAGAATTCCTTTCAACTGTTATCACATAATGAATAATTATTCCATTTGCCTTTTTGGGCGGATCCCACTTCACTAAAGCCGACTGCCAGCTAGTTGCCAAACACCGTATGTTCTGTACAGCATCTGGAACTTAAAAGATAAACAAACGCCCAAAGTTAAAATTTATACACATATAGTAAATGATTTCATTACCTGATTGCTATATAAAATCATGTTTAGGAGTTGAGACCAAATAAAAATTTAATATATCAAACTTGCAATGTGTGCTCAATAACTTCTTAACATAGACTGAATCAAATGGCAGTTGGCTCATTTTCTATGCTATTATGTTAATCCTTAACAATAGTGAGCCAATTACTGACTATTTTCCCAGGCCCAAGCAGCAATCGTCCTCAAATCCTGAGAACCAACTAACTGTATAGCCTCAAGCTCAGGCAGTGGTTGAAGCCTGCCCTCTTTATCTCTTAACCTGAAAGGAGTAGTCTTAGTAATACTTTTTTTAAAGAACATTTTTATGGAAAACATAGATGTAGGTACCTCCATGATTGACACATCTGGGCCTAACATTGTTAGGAGACAGTTGGACAGTTAGGTAGTCAGGGTGATGGTCCCCAATGAGAAAATATGTAGTCAGGACAGCTAAAATAAAACAGTACTAACATCTGGTTTTGCAGCTTAGACAGGACCGCACTGACATTCTGCTTTGCAACCTTTGCAGAAATGACTTCTGCAAAATGTCCTAAAATAAGACAACTAACCACAAAGCATATGTCAATATCATGAGCAAGGGGCAGTTAAGACATAAGCCCCCAGATATCAGCCAAAACAGACCATCAGCATGTGGACATTAACCTAATATGTAGACAGAAATGTGATCAAAGCCCTGGTTGGCATGACTCAGCACACCCTGATTGCTGAAGATAGTTCTGCAAAAGAGCTCATAAAAACCCTTAAACTTAGAAACTCGGAGGGCAACCCTCTCAGGTCCCCTCCCTCTCTGGGAGCTTTATACTCTTGTTCAATAAACTTTGCTTTGGGGCTCAACACTCTTTGTCTGGTCTACCTTTTCATTCTTCAAAGTGGCGTGACCAAGAACCCAGGGCACTAAAGGCAGAGAATTCCTGCAACAACAGTACTAGGAAACATGCAATCAATTTAGGGATTTTGTTTTTACAACTGGTAGGCTTCTTTGGAAGAGTTGTGAAGAACTGATCCCTCAGGATCTTTTAAAAAGTCATTGGAGGGAAGATTTAATCAGTCCCAGTTTTTAATTCAGTCCTAGTTTTTTTCTAGAACTTCTATGAATTTACTCGGAAGTAACCCAATTTCTCAGAGGCTCACTATATCTTGTGGACCTGGTTGAAGAGCAGTACCCCAGCCCATCAAAGTGACTGCAGATTAGAGAGACTGGCTACTTCCCATGGAAATGTCCAATTATGTAATGCCCCCTAATATTGGCATAGCTTTTCTTATTATAGTAAAAAGAGGATGCTAGAAGGAAAATTCGCATATCATCATTTTGTGGATTATAAAGAAGTAGTGGAGTATAAAGAATTTGTGGAGTATAAAGAAGTATAAACAACTTGCTGTCATTACGCAAAACATAGTTATTTAAAGAATACTCAAGTATTATCTGATTTTTCGTCTGACCTAAATTTATCTTTACAAATCCTTCTTCCTTTGTAAGATAAAGACATCAGAACTAAAGGATGTGTGGCTTTTAAAATGAAAGAAAAAACAATTTCTCAGCTGATCTAGTGTTCTGGCAATTAAATATTATTAATTATTTGTTTCCTTCTTTTCAAAAATATATAATATTTTCATAAAGTAAATTAGGAGACAGTTGACACTTTGCTTAAGTTTAATTTATAAACCCAGATTTTGTGAATATCTATTTCACTGACTGTAAATCAAAAAATAATTAACCAGTGATATTTAACACTTAAAGTTGAAAATTTTCTTTTATTTAACCAATCAAGGCATAGAATTGTATGCAATAATTTGATTTTATTGATAAAAGTATCTACTGTGTTACTGTCTACAAGATTAGCCTTGATTTTTACTAAACCGATACATGTATAAATTGTTAAAGTGTTTTTCTTGTTTATAAATTTGGCATTTGCATATAATATGTAAATTATCATTTATAATATAACCATTTCCTACAGTCATGTCTACCCTTCACTAGAGGTCAGAAACTAATGTTCTAATTCAGTTTCTTCGCTAACTTTTTCAGACCTTTTTATCTAAACTGCCTGAATCATGTTTTTTCTCATCTGTAATACGAGAATGGGGCAACAGTAATATTTTTTTGACCACTAAATGTGTCCAACACTCTAATAAGAACTTTATGTGGATCTTTTAAAATATTTTGCACCACAACCTTACAGGTGGCTACTGCTAATATGTGTTTCTTTTCAGTTAAGAACATAGAGCTCAGAGGACTCATGGACCTTTGCAAGGTTATACAGCTAGTAAACTTGTATTCAAATCCAGACACTGACTTCAAAGCATGCACTTTTATCCACAATAAATATTGTCTTAGCCTGTCTTATAGGAATGCTATGGGAAAAAAGTCTCAGATATTCATAAATTAATGCAAAAATGACTAATTTATCAGTGAGTGCTCCCCAGTTTCAATTTAGAGATTCACTAAAGCAAGAGGAAGTACATCTAAAGGTACAAAAAAAAAAAATAACTAGAGCAATATCTTGTGCTCACTCAATAATCATTGATGAAAAAAGTGAGGAAGAGGTGCCTTTAAACATATGGTCCAGTTGAGAGAAGGAAAAGTGCATTTCTAAGCCACCCATGAAATAGATCATAAATGAAAACTATCCAGTACACAAGCAAAGGTGAGCTTTGGCGTGGATATGACATGTAGGTAAGTTGTTTAATTAAACCAGTGGTATTTCATAGTCTTCATAATCCCCCCCACGTTACAAATGGACTACGGGAAAGTAGAAGTTTACATAATGACCAGTGGTCTTCACGTGTCACAATATATCTTCTTTAAAAAACCATTGGTATCGCTTCATGTAAATATAAACCAACCTGTTAAAAGTGGCTACTGGTTGGTTTCTCTTCCCTCCCCCAACCCCAGCTGTCTCAGTTGATACTAAGAATTTAGGAAACAAAACAAACGAGAAAGGGAAATTAAAAAAGGGGGAGAGAGTCAAACCAAGAAATAGACTCTTAACTATAGAGAACTGTTGGTCACTAGAGGGGAGGTGAGTGGGGTTGGGTGAAATAGGTGATGGGGATTAAGGGGGGCCCTTGTGATGAGTACCTGGTGTTATATGGAAGTACTGAATCACTATTGTATACCTAAACTAATATTACCTTGTATGTTAACTAACTGGAATTTAAATAAAAACTTTATATAAAAAAAGAATTAGGTAGTTTTTACAGATACCTAGAAACTCCTTTATTCCTAAACGATTCCTTGATTTCAATTTCCTCAGTTCAAAAGGAAAAACCACGTGTAACTATATATATATTTGCACACAAGACCCAGCCTACTGTTAAAGGCCTGAAATTCAACTTCCCTTTGAATGCACTATTAAATGATGATACTTTATCACATAAACCAAAAGGAAAGGAAAAGTGTTAAATACAAAGTGAAACATTTTAGGATCAAAAAACTGTGTCTCACCTGATTCTTGAGTTGTGAATTTTACTACATTACTAAACTGATTGCCATTTCCGACTTTTGTAAAGGCAGATATGCTGACAGAATAGGTGCTGACTGGTTCCAGTCCAAAAAGTTGGGCTTCAGTTTGAACACCTGAAATATTCTGAAAAGCAGGAAAAAATTCTTTGTCACGATGCATCACCAAAAATTTGTAACTGGAAGAAATATTTTATTAAAGTTATGCTGTCTATGTTTAATAAGCATGGGTATTTTCAGTTAAAACAAATATTAAACATTTTTTTGTGCCACTGGGTGTGATCATATGATGATATAGGATGAACTGGGCACCCTCTCAGCCCTGAAGAATCTCATAATGGTCATGTTTTTAATTTTTTTTTAATGTTAGAGTATTTTGTTTTCATTTTGTCTCCCTAACACTTGCTTGGATTAATATACTGATTACTTCCTTTAAATTTGCAAAACTGAAAGTCCCCAACTTAAACTTATGGGTGGTTGACAATGTTAGATTATTCTTGAATTCATCTAGAGTCATTTTTTAAAACCCAGTAATACTATGTAAATCAATTTATTCGTCAGCTACTTCTTGCTAGGCACTGGGAATACAACAGCTAATAAAACAAAATCTCTGCTCTCGTGAAGCTTAAATTATGAGTTTTCTCAGACAACTCCTAAATTTTACCCAATTTCTTAGGAAAAGGAAAAAAGGAAAACAGTTATCACAACTGCTCAAGGAAGGATATGTGTTCACATAGAAAAATTTACCATTAAGTATAAAGTCTTCATTCAAAGATAATTGTCAAAACTGAGAGATCAATTAAGACTAATCTGTTATCCCTATGGAAAGAGAAGACAATCTCCTATGATGGTATAATTTTAAAAATACTGTATTTTATCTGACCCAAAATACAAACCATTTTGACTTATTTATTAAACATTTCAGTAACAGAAATTTAGTAAGAATACTAACTCGCAGGGAGTTACAGTTTAGTCACATTTTAAATTAAATCATATTTTAAATTAATATTCCAAGTCATTCATATACTTTAGGGACTCATTCTGTTACACTATTGCCTTCCATTCTTTCACACTTACTATTTATAAAGCATACTGTTAGATAACCAGGAGATTACAAAGATACACATAAATAAATACATGGTTCCTGTGATCAAGGAATTTTTATATTAAACAAAGAAATCTATCAACAAATATTTACTGAGGAGAAATTAACACAACTAGGTAAATTTCGACTTGGATTAGGAAGGGCTCGTATCCAGAGAAGTGACTGAACCCGAGATTATAATAAAAAACGTGAGCAGCTTACTGGACAGTGATTTACCTAAGAGTAAGTTGTAAGAGGGAGACATGAGTGAGGAATATTTGCAAACATTTTAACAGAACTTTTTAATGAATAAACAATTTCTTTCCATATATGTGAGTGAGCCAAGTTACCAGTAGACCTGGATCTAACTGGTCTCCATGTGGACCACACTGGATTGACTGCAATGGTAGGAATATTTGTGGGTGGTTCTGGAATTATTCTGCCTCCACAAACCCACATATAATTTGAAAGGATAAAAAGGAAAAGAAATAGAAACTGATAGGACAGAGGTAGAAGAAGACACAGAAAGGGAAATAGGACAATACACTTGGAAAGGAAATAAGGTGGCATGAAGTACATGTAAAGGAACTTAAAATAGACTATGAAGGGGTGCCCGCGTGGCTCAGTCGATTAAGTGCCCAACTCGGCTTTTGCTCAGATCATGAGCTCAGGGTCCTGAAACTGAGCCTTGCCTCGGGCTCCAACTTCAGCAGGGAGTCTGCTTCTTTCCCTCTCTCTCTCTGTCCTCCCCATTCTCATGTGTATGCTCTCTCTCTAAAATAAATAAATATCTTTTTAAAAAAGAAGACTATGAAAATTGACAGAAGAGAAAATGGATGTAAAAAGGAGTAACTAAAAGTAGTAAATTTTTTTAAATTTAATTTTATTATGTTATGTTAATCACCATACATCATTAGTTTTTGATGTAGTGTTCCATGATTCATTGTTTGTGTATAACACCCAGTGCTCCATTCAATACGTGCCCTCTTTAATACCCATTACCATACTAACCCATCCCCCCATCCCTCTTCCCTCGAGAACCCTCAGTTTGTTTCTCAGAGCCCACAGTCTCTCATGGTTCGTCTCCCCCTCCAACTTCCCCCCCTTCATTTTTCCCTTCCTACTATCTTTTTTTTTCTTTTTAACATATAAGGTTTCAGAGGTACAGGTCTGTGATTCATCAGTCTTACACAATTCACAACACTCACCATAACACATACCCTCCCCAATGTCTATCACCCAGTCACCCCGTCCCGCCCATCAGACAACAAAAAGAAATAAAAGGCATCTGAATCAGCAAAGAAGAAGTCAAACTCTCACTCTTTGCAGATGATATGATACTTTATGTGGAAAACCCAAAAGACTCCACCCCAAAACTGCTAGAACTCATTCAGGAATTCAGTAAAGTGGCAGGATATAAAAACAATGCACAGAAATCAGTGGCATTCCCATACACCAACAACAAAACAGAAGAGAGAGAAATTAAGGAGTCGATCCCATTTACAATTGTACCCAAAACCATAAGATACCTAGGAATAAATCTAACCAAAGAGGTAAAGGATCTGTACCCAGAAAACTATAAAATACTCATGAAAGAAATTGAGGAAGACACAAAGAAATGGAAAAACGTTCCATGCTCATGCATTGGAAGAATAAATATTGTGAAGATGTCAATGCTACCTAGAGCAATCTACACATTCAATGCAATCCCTATCAAAATACCATCCACTTTTATCAAAGAAATGGAACAAATAATCCTAAAATTTGTATGGAACCAGAAAAGATCCCGAATAGCCACAGGAATGTTGAAAAAGAAAAGCAAAGCTGGTGGCATCACAATTCTGGACTTCAAGCTCTATTACAAAGCTGTCATCATCAAGACAGTATGGTACTGGCACAAAAACAGACACATAGATCAATGGAACAGAATAGAGAGCTCAAATATGGACCTCAACAATATGGTCAACTAATCTTCGACAAAGCAGGAAAGAATGTCCAATGGATAAAAGTAGTAAATTTTAAAGAAAAACTATTCCCTCAATTAAAAGTGGTACATTTAATATTCATAGCATAAAGGTTATATGTTTGCTACTGGTGAAATTTTAATGGTAGCATTTCTTCTGAAAAATCAAGATGTTTAAAAATTTTAGAATATAACTTCTCATATTCAGTTAAAGGTATACTGTCATTTCATGCCATAGTGTTATGACAATGCTGGATGGATTTTTTTAAATCTTTTTTAAAATAACAACAGCTAATACATTTAACATGTGCTAAAGATTATTCTAAATGCTTGATATAGATTTTCCCTTTATAATCCTCACTTTTTAACGTATGCATCTTTATAGCTCCCATTTTGCACTTGAAGAAACTAAGTCAGAAGAGATTAAGCAACTGCTATAATGCAGCACATTAAGTCTCAAAATGTGATTGCAGTAAGAAAATGACTGCTTTTTACTTTTTGATATACATTTCCCAGTGACCCACACAGATAAAATAAACAAAAAATGGGAATATGTTAAGATTAGACTGGGGATAGTTATTAGAGGGCTAGAGACTTAGCATTATTAATTAGATTTAGAATTTAGAATTTCACACTTCTGGGGAACAGATTCCACATTTATGGAGTACTATAATTCAAATTTTACTCAGCCAATCAGATTTTAAGGTAATATCTTGATTTCCAGAAAGAAAGTCATTGCTCCTTATGACATAACCTTAACCACTGCTTTTGCTTTTTACTATTTACTTTGTAAGCTACATATGCCATAAAAATTATTTACCATCAGCAATAAATTATAATACATATAATATTGGGGACAATGTTTACTGCAGAGTTTTTTCACTCTTCTTACTGTAACTAAATAAGAGCATTCCAGTACTTCATTTGCCTTAGGGAAAAAAATACAAACACTTTCTTAAATAAATGCCAGTCATATAACATTTTTTTGGCAATTACAAGTATATATGTATACTCGAGATCCTTTGTTATATCAGTTCTTTGGGTATTTTTCATTGATTCTGGAACCTAAAAATGGAGGAGGGAAAGGGTATTTACTGTTGCAAACAAATTAGCACTGAAAGGAAAAGAATAACTATATATCTTAAAAGACCAATTAGTGTAGGATTATATTCTATCAGGGAAGATTAACAGATGTCCAGCATAAATACTTTTCTGAAAGGTTATAAACATTCACCTGGTATCTCTCTTAACAATAAATAGAAATATATTGCATTTAAGATAATAACAGGTTTTAAGTAGTCTAAAAAAATTTACTACATACTTACCAGCATTAACAAAATAATGCAATTATTTTTTAACTCATAAATATCTAGAAGTTGTAAATTCTAAGTAAATTGCTCTACAAAGTATTCACCTTCCAATCTGACAAATGTTTTCTGTGTTTTCCACAAATATCCTCAAATCGTAGGAAAAAAGATTATTTAAAAAGATGGTCCTTATTTAATTTAAAGCAGTCCATTTTCCCCGGCCTGTCAAAATACTTTAATTCAATTTTTGAATTTTTGAGATTAACTTATACTGTTATAATCAACCTACCTTATAAAATATAGTATCAGTTTCATGTTCATGAATTTTTAAACTATATATTTTAACAATACCGCCTGGAACAGGACTTGGGTTCCATTTCAGCCATACAAAGTCTGAAGTGTAGTTGATTAGGGTCAAATTTTGAGGAGGTGCTAAAGGCACTGCAGGAAAACACATCATAAAACTTACATTCATAACATTTTTAGCATAAAAATATCACTGTGACTCTAGCTTCCTGAAGACACTAGTTAAGATTTCTAAAATGATGATATTTTAATTTCAGAAATAAATAGCATCAGTAATTACGTTTTTATACTTGGAACTCAGTAGTTGCAAAGTTGTTTTAAACAAACACTTCATTCTGAAGCTTGAACTAAGAAAAAAAAATGTTCAGCAAAGTAGATGAATAGTTGTTAGCCTGTTACAAATAGGTAATTGAATATCCTTTCAATTTCCATGCTGTTCCTTAAAAAGAGAGAGCAAGGCTGCAACAGTGAAGAGGTATGGATTCCGGCTTACCTGACTCGTCTGTGTCAAAGAAAAGAGTACTGGAAGGACCAAGTCCTTTTATAGTTCTTGCAGCGGCAAAAAAACTATATAATGTAAATGGTGAAAGCTCTTCCAATATTAGATAATTATCAGAAGTAACGAAAGAATAATTTTCATTTGGTCCTTGTAAAGTTAAATCATAACTTATTATTGCACCATTTGGCTTTACTGGGGGATCCCATGATAAGAGAACTGAGGTAGAGGAAAGGTTTTTAAAAGTGTTGATTATTGGTGAAGTTTCTGGGACTATAAAAGAAAAAAAGAATATTAAATGAAACAAAGTGAATTAGCATTAAAAAGAAGAGGCTTTAATAATGATGGGACTTAATTTTATTAGCAGGTAATTATTTTAATTTTAAAAAATATAGAGTTATGTTTATTGAAAGGCTAATTATTTGAGAACAAACAGATTCTGTATAAGAATGATGCTTTCTATCAAAAAGCAATAAAAATAAGAGAACAGCAACAATCTGCTTATAGGCAATAAAAGGGTCCAGCCTACCATCTTCTTCAGTTTTGATGTGTAGCTGGGCAGTATAGGTATCAGAGAATCCCTTTTCTGTTGATGGAGTGATTTTTAATATATAATCAGTATATTTTTCCAGATTATCAAAATACATGCTTCTCTCATATGTAACAAGAAGTGGTCTCACATGATGAGGAGTCTGCTGTAAGCTCAGAGAAACATAGTAGAAGACTAGACCATTTGGTTGAGATGGCGGGCTCCAGCTTACATTTATTGCAGTTGACGAAATGGACTTGTAAGTTAGGTTTCCAACAAACCCTTCAGGTACTATGGTAGGTAACGTGCAAAATATAAAAATTATCAGTCACCCTAAATAAAATTTGAGTAAATTTACAAACTGAGAGTAATTGTTGAAATGGCATCTTTTATGCCATCAGCTCTTACATTGTTTAAATGCAGATGTAGTAATACCACCTATTACAAAGTATCATTACAAAATAATTATATTAAAAATGATTCAAAATATAAACCCTGTCATCTTTAATATGTGTGAGAATTGCTTTATATAATATTCTCTTGTCTTTTCTTTCCTACAACATGGAGATTATCCATGTATTATACATGTATGACTGTGTATATATACTCAGATATTTAAATATTTGATAATGTATATTGTCTAAACAATATTTTTATTTTCTGTCTTCTAAAGATTATCTTTATCATACATATATCACATCTAGGACCTCTCACCTGCAACTGTGCACAGTAAGTGTTTATTATTCATGGTGCTATAATAGTCACTGATGAAACTTCTAGGTTGGTGAAAATATGGGGACAGATCTGCATTTAAAGAATGCCTGAAATGATATTGACCACATACTGCACTAAAACACTTTGCTAAAGACTCTGCAAGCACATATTTTCACATATTTTTTCATATGTTATTCTGTTGCTCAATGTGTAAACGATTTAAAAGACTGTTCTAACAAGGAAAGCATTCATTCCTCCTACTTACTGGGTTTGCCAGTTTACAATCTTAAGACAATAAACACAGAATCTTACTATCAGCAGAAGTTTAGGTCAATACCATTTCTCAATAAGAGACTAGTCTTTAAGAAATAAAAGGACACCAGAAACAAGAAGAAATAGGCAATGATTTATGTATCACTGTATTCTTGAACCTGAAACCTAAAAAACATCAAGCACTTCAATCATTAGAGTTTTCTGAATCCTCAGCACAAACAGGATACTGCTGACGCTGTATACAAGAAACTTCTGGGATTAAAAAAAGTAAAGATATTCCAGGTATCTGAGTCAAAATCACAATAAGAACAAAGATGTTGTATAGAGTCCTATATGGACTCAAAGGCTGAAATGGAAGTTGCTAGATTACAAAAAAAAAAAAAGTATTTAAAGCAGAGGAACAAGTATATTAAGTATTGGAAAATCCATCCATGTATACAACAGTATTTTTCAGGCTTATAACTGGATGGTTGTGACATCCTTTGAAGAAATAAAAGTGACAGGTTTTCATGAATGGTAGCAGTTTTAATGAATAGAAAAGGCTGTTATTATTGTAATAGTTTTACAGCAACATTAAATACATTTTCAAACTTCTATAATAGTTAATGTGCCTAAATAAATTACAGATTTTACTAGCAATATATACAAATAGAAAAAAGGTTCTGAAATAAAGTTTTAAATTAATCCTATTAAAGATTAATAAATGCTTTTTGTTTACATACTGTCTTGATCTGTGTATACTTGAACTATGTCACTGCTTTTATTCCCATTTCCAACTGAAGTACTTGCTGTTACCCAAAATGTATAGTAGCTGAATATTGCCAGTTTCTCTATTATTGCAGATACGGTCATATTGTCAAAGTCATTGGTTACTTCATGGAGTGTAAAATTCTGAAAAATAAACATATTATTTTAATTGTTCAGAATATAGTTTTTAGTACACAGGCACATCTCAAAATAATTATTATCCATGAATTGGTTGTCTCATTACTTTAATATGCCAATTTGAGAAAAATCAACATAGAAAATTTTAGTGCAATAATTAAACTGGAAATATGTTGTACTAAAAGAGGAATGGATGATAGTAGTTTTTATCATAAAACCAACATACAGAATAGCAAAGAGCAGAAATTTCCAGCTTAAGGAGAACGTTCAGCAGCCAACTGAAAATGCTACAACTGTACAGTGTCAGTTTTCCTTATAAAACATTCAAGTATTTTTCAAAACTCTGACATATATTTTTGAACAAGTTTAGGATTATTATAAAAGCTTTTATTTTTTTCTTCCTGCTAGTGATGAAGAAATTATGAAAGTATTCACCTCTTTCTCTCAACTCAAATGGTTATTATTCATCCTTAATGAGGCTTTTTTTTTCTTTAATCATGGGGAGAAGTAGGAAGTCCATTAGATGCATTTTCTTCCTTATAAGCAGAGTAAGAGCAATTTTAAAATTCTTTTGCCTGACTCCTAGTTATATTTGTCCTAAGGCATTTTTTGATGATTAGGGAATTTATTTATACAATCATTTCCTTTCTGATCATATTTTAAACACAAAACACATAGTTAAAACCAATTATAAAATAAAGGAAAATAGACTTAAAAATTTTGTAGCCAATTAGTATGAATAAGTCTTAATAATAATGTGCATCTACACCAAGAAAGCTCAATCATTCCAATCCATACAAAGCTTTGAGCTTCCTATAGATCTAAATTCAATTCTAGCAGAGTAACCCTCAATAAATCATCTCAACTCAAAGCTTTTCCTTCCTCATGTATAAAATAGGAAAAATTATTTCTCCTTCACAGAGAGATTTTGAGGATTAGATGATATGGAAGCACATAAAACAATATCATATCTGGTACACAATTAAAAGCACAATAAATGATAATTAGTTAATTTAAATGAAAAACATAGGGTAATCTGGGGCACTTGGGTGGCTCAGTCAGTTAAACATCCAACTCTTTTTTTTATTTCATTTATTTATTTGGTACAGAGGGAGGAAAGAGAGAGAGGCAGAGGGAGAGGGAGAGGCAGACTCCCCACCTAGCAGGGAACCTGAGGTGGGACTCAATTCCAGGACCCTGGGATCATGACCTGAGCCAAAGGCAGACGCCTAGCTGACTGAGCCACCCAGGCACCCCAAGCATCCGACTCTTGATTTTGGCTGGGGTCATGATCTCATTGTCCTGGAATGAGCCCCCACGTTGGGCTCTATGCTCAGTGGGGAGTCTGCTTGAGATTCTCTCTCTCCCTCCCTCTCTCAGTGCCCCTCCCCCTGCTCTCACACACACACTCTCTCTCTCTCAAATAAATAAATAAATCTAAATGAAAAACTTAGGGTAGTCAATTTGACTAAAGTTTATAGTTAGGATGGTTCTATAATGTATCAAAAAATTAAATTCAGCAAAGTTTTGTGGTTCTTTTGCCAGTATTTGGTGGAGAAGGGAGGGAAGAATGAGTGTAATAAAAGATCTACCTCAATTTTGTGGTTGCTTATTTAGGAACAGATAAGTTAAAACAATATAACAATTTCACACAAAATATGATCTGTAAACTTCAATATCTTTTAACATATCTATTTGACACATGGAATAACTGGCTTACATGAAGTATCTCTTAAAAATATTAATGTAATTAATTAGTCAGCCATTTAAAGATATAAGGAAATCTTGCCATTTGCGACAGCAAACATGAACCTTGAAGGCATAATGCTGAATGAAATATGTCCAACAGAGAAAGACAAATACCATATGATCCCACTCACATGTGGAATCTAAAACAAATAAAAAACCAAAACCCTGAACTCACAGATACAGAGAACAGATTGGTGGTTGCCAGAGTTGCAGGGGGGAGGGGGTGGGCAAAATGGGTGAAGGTGATCAAAAGGTACAGACTTCCAGTTATGAAATAAGTAAGTCACGAGTATGTAATGAAAAATATATTAATATAGCTTTTTGGTATAAATTTTAATTTTTCTTTGTTATAGAACTTATTCTGATTACCTGTCATAAATTACCTATTGATTACCAATAATAAATTACCTATTGATTATTCAGAAATGAATTATTCTGAAGCATCCAGAAGTCATTCCTGATGAATATGTGACTTAGCACGCCTAGACATGTAAAAAATTTGGAATTAGATCAACTGCGCAGATGATCATTTCAGTCATTTTATTTGTTTTTGGAAAAAAACTGTCTTTCAGCTCAAATTATTGAATTAAGACTTGTTACTTTGTATATATAAAAGCAGCCAGAAGTTATATAGTGAAAGCTTCCAAATTTGATGAATCCACCAGTACAGTATTCATTTAGCATTGTGTTAGTATAACAAGACCCTATGTCAGGCACAGGAGGAGATATGACATAAGTGGGTAAAAGTGAAAATGTGGAAGAGTTAATACACTCTACTAAACACAATGTGCAGCAAGCAAAGGAAAAACAAATGGTAGCAGAGAGATTAAATTCCCCAAGGTAAGAAGGAAAAATCACTTCACCACAAACTCAAATGCTCCATCATTATAACTAAGTACCAAAAATAATGTTGGTCTATTACAATAATTTTATGTTCTTTCAACTAAAAGTATTCATTGAGCATTAAACCTATGTATGATACGGTACCAGAGGACTTTGGGGGATGGAAAGATACGTGTCACATGACTCTTTTCTTCAAGTTATTTGCTATGGCATAGGAACTAAGACAAGTAAGCAGATACCAGGAATGAAAAGCAGAATATGATGTACTGTGCATGAAGTATTCTACAAAGTTCTGTGGGAAAGAGGAGGAAGAAAAAAGCGATACACTTATTTAGCTGTATAATTTTCATTTCGAGGATTTCTTCTATTCTGCCAACCCAAAATAGAAAATTAGGAAGTGAAGATGCTGTATTTAACACTAACTGGAGGAACAAATTAAAGCACGGATGAACTTCAAGCAATATGAGAAATGTTTTCACATCATTAGCCTGTGCCTTGCAGCTGTCACACTTAAAAGCATTCTTAAGATTATTTAATAAAAGATTACATTTTCTAAGATAGATGAATTATAAATGGGATGGTATCATATACCCAGGTTTGAGTAAAAAGGCTCATAAGATCATGTTGAAACTATAGTTAGATGTTTACACTTCATTATTTAGATGTGGACAAAGAGAACCAAAATAGAATTTTGTATATAGGTCATAAAATAAATTGTGCAGAGGCAAAACCTTTGCTAAGATTTAGAACTACTGATATCACTTTGCAATATTTTTGTTAAATGCATGAAAGAAGAAAAATCTTTGTTTTTGAATGGCCTCTGTGACATAATGACACATTGTTAAATTTGTAAACAACACTGTGTTAAAAATAATAATAAATTGCACACTAATCCCATTTCTTTTCTCCAAATAGGGTAGAACAAGAAGGAATAGCAAAAATTGCTTAATGTACATAGAAGCGGGGAAAAAGGATCCTCCTTTCTTCTTCTGCTCTTAAGGTATTTGTTTAAAAAGTCTACATCTATAACTACAAATATATACATATCTATGTATATCTTCATGTTTGTATAAAGTAGTTTTCCTTTTGGCATGAAGTTTTAAGTAGTCACACTTATTCAACCCCTACCTTTAGAGGGCCTTGAGCAGAATATAAAAACCAAACCAACCTTGATTTTCTCTTATTCACTGCTAGGTTAGTCCTGAGATGGCTGGTAAAATTCTGCTCTGACACTACTGATCAGCCTAAACTGCATCATAGATACACTAAAGCAAACAATACAATAAAGCATGCTTTATTTCCGGAGATTGTAAATTGTAGTATTTCTCTGAAGTTAGTTTTTTTCCAAATTATATTCCAACTCTCTCCATTCCTGATTCAATCACAACCATTCCTAATTTTTACCTTTATTAGAGTTCTATAAAATATTTAGTTTGGATAAATAAAGGATTTCTATTGAGTAAATTGAAAATACTTCTCTACATGAAATGCATTTTAGCTATTTTCATAACCATCATTCACATCAGAAAACTGCGATCCTAAAACCCTGTATACTTCAAGTTAAATAACCACATTACTAGTGGTTTTATTACATCTAATACCAAATAATAATAACAACCCCTCCTGCTGGCAGTTGAAAAATTTTTAAATTGAAAAAAAAATACACAAACACATCTAAACTTGAAAACTATTTATATTGTATACAAACAAAAGGGAAAAATTTAGCTAAGAAATAACTGAGGGTAAATTAAACCAACAATTCTTCAGAGAACACTTCTTGGAGAAGTAGAATTAAGGGCCATATTTATACATAGAATTTTAAATAGGTGGCAGCCTCATTGTTAGCAATATATTTGAAATGTGGGAGCATGCATAGCTAGATTAAAATGTATCTGACGTTTCTCATCACATTTTTTCAATGTCAATGGGCGTTTTATAAAATGTCTATGCATAATTATCAGTGTAAGATAAGTGATTTTTCTACCAGGCCAAGTCTATATCATCATCAATAAAACTGAAGGATATAAATAAAGAACTAGAAGAAAACTCAGGTCTTACCTGTACAAAAGTACCTGAAGTATTTTTGTAATAAACAGAATAATATTGTATAATCCCATTAGGTTTTGAAGGAGGCATCCAAAAGAGCATTATTGATGAAGAACTGAGATTTGCATAATGAACATCTCTGGGAGGATCACTTGGTGCTATAAAAAACACAATTGAACAGAAAACTGTACTTGTGGCTCCAAATAACGTCTGAAATGTTCTAAATTTTACCTGTCTTTGGTAAGTGATGACCATCGTTTTTAAAAAAAAAAAAATTAGAAGTCAGAAATGAAATCCATAGACTCATTGGGCCATCCCTCTCACACTATATCATAGCAACATCCAAGCAGAGGACTGTTAGATTTCTTACTGGTAAAACACAATCCCAGCTCTAAAATATGCCTACTGCCCTGTATTTGAAAAAAACAAAACAAAACATTATAACAAGTCTCCAATATAAAACACATAATACGAAATTCTAATTTAACTTAGAATCTTGAAATCTGATAATAGAGAACAAAGGGAGAGAGCTGACTTCATGCATTTTACTTTGTTTCATTTAACAAATACATAAAATGCTTACTGTCAAGTTCTGTACTGAGTGCATTTACAAATATAAACTCATTTAATCCTCATAAGGACCCTGTAAATTAGGTATATATCGTTTCCATTAATACAGATAGCAAACTGAGGCACAGAGAGATTAGCTTTCCCAACATCACACAGCTAGGAAATGAACAAAAAGCCATTTTGCCTCCAAAACAATGACAGATATTAAGCTATTTAATAATACATTTCAATATTTAATGCTTTTTTCTGAGTAGGATCTTCTTTTACTTGGCCTACATCCAAAAGAACTCACCTCCCTCAGGTGTTCGAAAGTTAATGATACTGCTTCTCATTTTCCCATCACCAAACCTGGTGCTAGCTGTTACATAAGCGTTATATTCAACATCATAGTCCAAATCTGAGAACTCTAATGATGTTTCAGTTACATTAATAGCTTTTAATGATGATCTATCCCTGGGAGAAAAAAAAGAAATTATCTGTATAATTGACTATTAAACATTACATATACATTTTGAGCACAAGCACATTAAAAATAAGCAACACTGATGCACAGAAATATCTTAACCCAGATTAACAGGATAAAGAAGCCACCAACTCTGAAATGCTGAAATGCTGAAAAGAGTGAAATTCAAAATAATTCAATAAATAAATTTCTTTTGTTTTCAAGTATATTTAGTGATTCAATCAACATTAATAAGATGTTCATATTAGAATTTACCTGGACTGATTTCAATGGAGCTCTAGGAATACTGTGTAGTCCAAATAATTACACTACTCCTTTTCATACCCATGTTTTAGTTTGTTCAAATATTTGTTCTTTTTAAGTGTTGGCAACATCTTATTTATACTCTTTATTTGTCAAATTCACTTTTCATATATTGTACAAAAGTAATATTTACCTTAGACCAATTCAAAAAATAGTAAATATTTGAATAGTAGTATCATCTAAAATAGTGAGCTTATGGGTTATCTTTCATTTATTAATTATATTAATTACCCTTTAATTATTAATTTATAATAAATTATGTATTAACTGGAAACAAACTGAAAATAATGTATGTATAATATACAAAAAAGAAAAAGGTAGAGCTCATGTCTTTCATCCAATTAAATCTTAGAAGTATTTAAAATGTAACTCCAGAAAAGAAAACACAAATAATTATTGATTAAAAACTCTCCAAGTAAGTACTGAAATCACAAGGGGAAAAAGAAAATCTAAAGAACAAAATGTTGCTAAGTAACATAAGACTACAATTATTTGTTTTCAGTCATGCTCGTAGAGTTTCTATAGTTTTGAATTAAGTATAGATTAGAATCTAAATTAAAGAATGAACATGTATATAGGGGTACTGAAAACTGCTTTTAAAAAGAAATTTAGGGGCACCTGGGTGGCTCAGTCAGTTAAGTGTCTGACTCTTGATTTCGACTCAGGTCATCCTTTCAGGGGCCTGGGATCCAGCCCTGCGTCAGGCTCTGTGCTCAGTGGGGAGTCTGCTTGAGATTTTCTCTCTCCCACTGTCCCTCCCCCACCTCTCTCTCAAATAAATAAATCTTTCAAAAAAAAGAAGTTTAGATTTTTAAGAGCAATAAAATTAATTATGAAAGAATGTAAGTAAGGGAATATGATCAACATCACAGAAAAAGTATCTCTCGTGTAATCTCATTTTTCCTCTGGATCACAAAGCACCCAAGAAGTAAATGGATGTTTCCTCTGGATCTAAAATGCTCTCTCTTTGCCATTGAAATATTTAAGAGTATCCACAAAGACAGACGTTTCAGGCATGGTTTTACTATTAAAAAAGTGTCAATCCACTCCAAATATTAAGTACAGTTATCCGAAAAGTAGTTGGAAAGCTCACCATAGTGAGAAAAATATGGATTCGGAGTATGTGACTGGAGACAGGCAGGATTAGCAAGGCTATTCAGCAATTTGAAACAGTTCCATCAGACAGTGTCTCTCAGAAGCAGTAGGGACTTCACTGAGACCCAGGAGGGGGCTTTTAGAACTTAATGCTGTGGCTGTTAGTCTCGGAGAAAGATGCCTTGTCATAGAAACTTTACCCAATTCCATACTCCTGTCATTGGTCACAGGTCATTAGAACACTGAAGTACGGTTAATCCAATTCAGATCTCCAAAGCTATGAAATTAGCTAAAGGAATCTAATTGCATTTTATCTATTTTTAAAATTCCTTGTCAAGCATATTTTTTAATGCTATGTGCTGCCTTGCATCACTACCTTCTTGCCCTGACCTTCACAACAAAGTAATGCAGATGACTAAGCCTACAAGAAGAAAAACCCTGATTATGTTCCATAAATAATGTAGAATGGAGGCAATTACCTGGAAAAGGCAAGGCAAAAGTAAATTCTGTCTCATATCCAGATATGTTGGTAAGAAGAAGACAGTCTTTATAAATTGTCTGAATAACAAAACCAATAATCCACCTCAGCATGTACAGATACAGTTTCGACATCTATACTGGTTTACCCTGAGACAAAATAGGACTAACAGAATTCTTCAGGTGTACTGATATGTCTTGCTGTTTCAGGTTTTTTTGTTTTTCTTTTGGAGCTTAGGATTTTTGCTGATATTTTAATGACTAAGGTAAAAAATATCTGAGCATCAGTAAACTTCAACTGAAATTTCAATTTCTGATCCAAATTCAGAACATAGATTAAGAGACAGTTTGCTCTATAACTGAGAATTTGGAAGTAAAAATGAGAGAGAAGTGCTGCTGTCCCTGAGGATCTGACTCCATCCTCCTTGCTCTTATGCAGTTGCCAGATTGGAGGAAAGACCCATGAACCTCTGGGCTGACGCCTGAGCTCTCTGCACCCCAAGGAGGAGTCTCAGTGAGCAGCCCTGCAGTTCAGATGGGTCACACTCCATCCCGTGCATGAGAAACCCAGGTTTGACACGGCCATAATCTTTTGGTTCTAACTGGCTTAAAGATCTCTGTTTTATTCTTATTAGTTTAAAAATATTATAATAGGAATATTAGATGTTCCATTCGAGTGTTTTATTTCCATTTATAAAAGTATATGTTCTTCTATATCTTGCTTGTTTTTTGCTTATATGATCTATGTGATAATAACAATGACCTATACCATTATTTTCCCTAATTTGGATATATCACAGTTATTCAGCCATTCTTCTATAAAATTAACATTTAGGTTGCTTTCTCTCTCTTTCTCTTTTAGTTACTAACCATGATGCAGTAATCATTCTTACATAAATGCCTTTTCATAATGGCACCTGGATTTCTATAGGTTAAATTCCCAGTAGTGTAATCATTGAATCAAATGGTTTTTTTTAAATTCTTATTATTACTGTTCCAAAACTGTTTCCTTTCCAAACTATGAGTGATTATAATTTAGAGCCACAACAACAATGTGTGAGAGCACATCTTTCGGCAAACTCTTATTACTAGTCTGGATATTAATCTTCTTAATTACTGCAAGCTTGACCAAACAAAAATCTATTTAATCTATACATCCCTAACCATTTGTGAGACAGAATATCTTTTCATATGTATATTGGTCATTTGTGGTCCTCTTTTCTTTTTTGCATAACACATTTCCTTTTCTATATTTTACTGTAATGTTTTAAATGGAAAACAATATATATTAGAGTTAGAAAGGCACTGTTCTTCCAATTAGTGCTCCAAACAAAGGACAGATACCTCCCCAGCCCCTCTGAATTTAGAAATGATATGTATACAATCAACATTTGACAAAATTTATTGAACATCTACTTTATTCAGGAACTATGTTAGAAATAAATATGAGTAAGATTTAGGCCCTGTCTTCAAAATAGACAAAATGGTAAATAATTATAAAACAATTAATTCATACAATGGGATCCCTTTAAGGACAAGGACAAAACCTCTCCCCAACCCGCCCCACCAGTGGCTAACAGCAAAGAAAAGGAGAGGAGCAAAAAAATTAAATCTGTAAAAAAATAAATAAATCTGTAAAATTTGACATTGGTAACATCTAGAAAAGGAGACTAAGGCATAGCTCCCAAAGATGTAGGAAATTGTTGCCTAGAAAGTTAGTTTGTAAGGTTTGTGAGCAGAATAGGGAGCTGAGTGTGGTGGGGAGGGAAAGAATGGAGGCCTCCCTGACAAAACAGGTCTAAGTCTTACATATCCAAAAGTATAAACTGTGTAGAAATGGAAGGAATATAAACGCCAACAATATTTAATCTCTAAAATAGGTAACTTTCAACATCAGGCAAACCTCCTAGTCAGTGTAAATTTTCAAACTAAAAAAAAACTTGAGGGGAGTCCTCAGTGCCTTTGTTTTACTGATTTAATTGTAGAAACTTACATTTTAAAAGCTTTCTTGAATTTGAGACATGAAAAGAATGTGAATGACCTTGGAACTATTCTGAATAAATATAGGATGCAGTTTTTCTGTCTATACTCATTGGTAACACCAAGAAAATGTCTTGGGATGGGATTAATGGAGTCTTTAAAATGAAGTTATTTCCTCATTATGATTTTTTTTTCAAAAAACAGAGCACATTTTGACGTCTAGGCATAAAGGAAATTCTAGAGTAGAAGAGCAGTTTCTTTGGTCTGGTTTAGAACTTTCTTTTCTCATCTCTTATCACATCAAGATCATGTTAAGCAATAACTGCCAGTGAAGGAATCTTGAGTACCAAAACCACCTGGGAAGACTGAAACAAATTCCATTTCCCTAAGCATGAACATGAATGGATTTCTACACATGGTTTGAGACCCTTTGAAAGGTCATGGTCTTAATTCTAAATTTCATCATTTGGTATTTTTTTCCATGTGGGTAATCTAACCAAATGACATACCCATCCTTGTCCATTCCTATGTATTTATTTTCAAAGCTATAATCTGCTGTTATATAAATATTCTATATTAAGTATTATACTCACTAAATAACACGTCCAATCATAATTTCAGCATCCACTTACTTGACTCTGTCAAATATTCTCTTCCTCTATGAACCAGTGATTTTCACTCTAATTTTCCCAGTATAAGGAACCTACTCTTCTATGTTTCACCTTACTCTAGAACAACTACCCTGCGTAGCTGAGTAGGTCTAAAAGACTCACAATTATGTATTAAACAACCCCAAACTAGTAAGACATAAATAGCTGCACAGTCTATGATCCTAAAGCTCTTCTAGAGTTTCAGAGAAAGTCTGAGTGAAAGCAGGGTATTTATTTGTTGTCGCTGTTTTCTTATTGTCATCATTTGGTTGGCTGGTTGATTTGGCTTGATTTTGTCTTGTTTGTTTGCCTTTAGCAGAAAAGACACATTTATAAGATTAAAGGAAAAAGCCATAAAGAGAATGAGGTTGAAGCTGGGGAGCCATTTATAAACCATGATCCTAGAGTAGAAACAAGGAATTAAGGACCAGAAGACAGGAGGAGGGTTGTGCTTGAGCTGAAGGAAAAAGATTTCATTCCCCGAGAGTGGATGCAATTCCTCAGGCCAGAATAAGAAGTCTGAATTTTATTACAAGGGGAGTGGAAAGTCCTTGGAGTATTTTCTCTAGCAGTGTGATCTTTGGGTACAGGGTTAAAATAAAAATTTTAAATCCTGTACAATATTGAAATTCATATTCTCCCAATAGATGGACAGATAGAGATATATGTACACCCTTATTCCAGCCTCAAAAATCCATGTATCTGTGCTGCCCACCTCCCTAGCTTCATCATCTCCTGCTTTCTTCCTGTACCATTATACTTAAGATATAAGGCTGTCTTGCTGTTATGCACGCAAGCTTCCTACTGTTAACCACATCTAATGAAATTATTTGAGCTCCTACATCCAATTAGTATATCCCGGATTTTCAGCCATGTGTCAATAAATTCCCATTTTTGTGTAAGCCAGTTTAATTTGGGTCTAGTCATTTGAAACTAAAAGTCTTGACTGAAACCTCTTCCCATTCTCCCAGCAGTTTCTCACATGCCTTGATCCTGAGTATTTCCACCATCTGCATCATTCCTCCCTGAACAAGCTCTACTTTGTCTATATACTATAGACAAAGACCAGTAACCAAATGGTTTGCATATGAAACAGTATACTTATTCCCTCACAATGAATATATCAATTAATGCAGACCAATAACAAACGAGTGATTTTTTTGGTAGAAATAGCCCACATGAGTTGATGCAATAAGCTGAATTTATTATAACCCCATAAATGTTTATTACAAATACTTTTATCAAACTAAGACTTCCCTTATCCTATAAGTATACTGCTGAGCATTTAGAACAAATGCCAGTTATAACACTTATTCCTAGTGATTTGAGAAATGCATGATTTAGGACTAAGATCTAGGTATGAATTCTTACTGTCATCTTCTAGCTCTGTAAATTTAAGTAACTCCTTAATCTCAGAACTCAGCTTCCACACCTACAAAGTGGCAATAATATTCTCTTTATGATATTTTTATGAAAAATAAATAACATAGGTAAGAAACTTAACACATTTGTCCCAAAATACTACAACTACACTATCCCTCTTGGGCCCTTTTGCCTACCTCTCCAAGATGTTTTGTTCCCCAAGTCTGTAATGCAAGGAAATCACAATCTCTCCCAGCTGTGTACATATCACAAATGTGATTTAAAGACCCCTAAATTGAGGGTGTAAAAATTCAAGATCCACCCAAGCAAAATAAATGACTGAGAAGACTGGATTTGAAACAGGGTGTAGTGGGAACTCTGGTAAATTGCCAAGCAACTGCTCCATATAAAGACAGCTTCTATTCAACTCCAGCTGATTTTTATCACAGGGAATATGGCAAACTTCCCGATTTCTGTAAGAAACAAAGGAACCTGAAGTTTTACTAGAGATCTATTCATTGTTAAATGCTGACAGAATTCTTCAAAATTTATTAACAGTTCACAGGTCCAGCAAAGCACAGGTGGCCCACAAGTAGCCTGTTTATGACTTGGCACCCACGTTCATCCAGGTCATTCAGAAAAATGACTAACAAGATAGAACTGAGATGGAGCTTTTAACATCCCACTAGAAACCTCAAGTTAAACAACTCAAGTGCATCCTTGTATTGAACCACTTCCTCTACCTGTGTTCATATCTCTCCCAGCCCAATTTGACCCCAATATTCTATTTCTACAATGCTACTTATCAACTTCCTGGCACAGTTCATTCATATGCCTCCAAGCCTTCATATAAAATTGTCCTCCTTAATCCATAGAGGATACATTCCAAGATCCCCAGTGGATTTCTGCCTGAAACCATAGACAGTTCCTAACCCTATCTATATTATGTTTCTTTCTATATATACATACATATGATGAAGTTTAATTTATAAGTGAGGCACAGTAAGAGATTAACAACAATAATAATAAGATAGAATAATTATAACAATATATTATAATAAAATTATGTGAATGTGACCTCTCTTAAAATATCTTATTGTACTGTAGTCACCCTTCTTCTTGTGAAGATGTAACATGATGAAATGCCTATGTGATGAAATGAAGCGAGGGGAATGATGTAGGCATTATGATGCAGCATTAGGGTATTATTGACCTTCTGATGATTTGTCAGGAGGATCATCCACTTCTGGGCTGTGGTTGACTGTGGGTAAGTGATATTGCAGAAAGCAAAACCACAGAAAAGGGGAGACTACTGTACTGTTTCCAATGAGATGTTCTCCTGATTTATCAATCTATCTTTACAACCTTCCCTTTCTGATTATTGATCTATATTGTATGCTCAAACAGGTAGTTTTAATAGGGTGAACATATTTTAGAAAACTGAAAGCAAAAGAACTAAGCATACTTTGAGCAAATAGAAGGCCATTTCAAAAGGTAAACTTTTATGTTACAGGAGAAATTATTTGACCAATGACATTCTAAAAAAAGCTGACTTCCTAATATACTACTTAGCAAGTATTTTTAGAATTATTTCACACACATACTTTATCTCCAATTAGTCTACAATCATTTTTAAATTCTCTCTCTATCTTCTATCTCCCCACAGAGTTTAATAAACATTTGTCAGACTGACTAGTTCAGAATTACTTCTCAAAATTACTACTAAGAAAATGAGAAACATTTAAAAGCCAAGATTTGTACATAAGCTAGAATTTTCAACATTACTTTCACTCCAGTCTTTTAGCTATACCTTATATGGCATTCACCTAGAAGATTTATAAACAAAAAAAGAAAACTACTGTTAAATTTTACTAAAAATATAGAAGCAAAATTGCTAAACAAATGCAAGTTGAATTCAACTACAGATGGTTCCCAACTTACAATGATTCCACTTAGGATTTTTCCATTTCATGATGGTGTGAAGAGCAATACACATTCAGTAGAAAGTGTACTTGGAATTTTAAATTTTGACCTTTTCCCTGGCTAGCCATATGCAGTAGGATCCTCTCTCATGATACTGGGAGAGGCAGCAAGCCACAACTCCCAGTCAGCCACACTATCATGAGGATCAACAACCAATACACTTATAACCATTCTGTATCCATATGACCATTCTGTTTCAGTAAAGTATTCAATAAATTACATGATGTATTCAACATTTTATTGTAAAGTAGGTCTGTGTTGGAGGATTTTGCCCAACTGTAGGCTAATGTAGGTGTTCTAAACATATTTAAATTAGGCTGGGCTAAGCTGTGGTATTCTGCAGATTAGATATATTAAATACATTTTTGACTTAATGATACTTTCAACTTATCATGGGTTTATCAGAATGTAACCCTATTGTGAGTCAAGGAAGATCTATATAAAGTAAGTAAATGAGCTTTGTATCAGTTTACTACAATACTACACCTCAATCTAAAGTGTATTGAAAGAATAACTGCTCTATTAGGAATTCATTTATTTAATGGTGGTTGCCCTTGTAATGCAAAGATTGTTTATCGTTTAGACATATATAAGCATAATTTATCAACATAACTGAGGGAAAAAATGCTACTTTATCATCTTGATAAATGATAAAAGCTATTGCACAAAACAAAGTTTAAAAGGAAACATCATTTAAAAATGCAATTAGTTAAAGCAGATTTCTGTGCACACCATCTAAAAATCAAATGTGATTCACATAGGGGTGGTTATAAAATGTCTGCACATTAAACCTCATTTTGTAGAGAAATATTCATGACAAAGAGAGAAGTCACCCATTATAATTAATAAAATTGGCAGTCTGCATTTGGTAGACATACTGAAAATAACAAACATCCAAAGATGTTGTTTTTAAAAGAATCTGGTAATTCCTGGAATTACCAGTAATCTGGTAATTAATGGAACAACTAAAATAATGGAAACTAAGAAGTATGAAAGAAATGTGAACCCCTGAAACAGGAACACTGTTAATAACAATACCACCATTTATCCAATATTTTAAGAGAACCACACAGATAATGAATGGCAGTGCCAAAATTCAACCCCATGTCTCCAAAAGTGTTCCAAGTCTAGACAAAAAACTAGACTTGGAACAAAAACATGTAATATTAAAACCTTTTATAAGTAGTTCCTTCTGTATCATTTGAAATCTAATTCCTGGGATGTCTAAATTGTTAAGAGTTAATATATTAAGAGATTATTTCTCTAATCTCAATAAGTTGTGAAATATCTTTAAAGTTTTAATAAATTTATGCATCTTTTAAAAAAATCTTTAATACTTAAAAAGAAAAATTCACATATTCATTCCAACAGCTTTATCAGGCTTGGCTGACCAATAAGTTACACACACACTCAGGCACTTAGAAGGTCATTGAATGGCTCTTTAACTGAACAAGTCAGGGCAAAGTGGCCACATTCCCACAACTGGACTCCAAGTTCATTTTTCACAAGGACACCTTACTCAAAACAGGCCGTGGGGCCTCTGCAGTTGAACCTTGCCCCTGGATTATGAGACCAGCGAAGTTAGCATGATTCTCATGGCTACTTTGACTTCAGAGTATCTTATTTATTGAAGTGGAACTTTCTGAATGGAGAGACTGAGTTACTGCCCGCCCAGTAAAATACACATATAAAATTTTCAGTAACATTCTAGATTCAGGCAGACAGTCAACAGTAAAATACATGCCAGTAGCCTGTTCTTGACAGATTATACAGCAGCCCTGGTCAAGAATTTCTTTCCCTACTAGAGTCTTAAGATTGTTTGCTAGTTAATGCTTTGTTTTTTTGATTATTTGCTGGTTTTGATGAATTTGCTGTGATCCAGTTCAATTATTTTAGAGTCATCCTATAGCTGGGGATATACTTCAACAGTCTTAAAAAGGGGTCCCTGGCTCTCCCCAGTACAAAGGAGGGAGGTGATTCTCTTGGATGATGCCCCACGTAGTGACCACCCTAATTCTGCAACCTTAAACTCTCCAGCTGATCCTAGGAGCAGCTTCTCTGACTCAGTGTCTCTATAAACTCTCTGAATGGCAGTAAAAAGGGCTTGCTCCTTCTTAGGATGGAGAGAAAAATGATAAGCCTCTTACAGAATCTCTGTCTTCAGTATGCCACCATGTTCGCAAGATCTAAAAGCCCCTCTAGCAGATCATCCGGGGCTAGGGAAGGATGTGGAAGTCACCTTTGCAATCCTGCCCACTGTAGATTGATGAAAGCATCTAGCTATCTGAAGGTTAAGACAGACACGTTAAGAGACCTAGGGCATTAGAATAAGCCTGAGGTTGGATCAAGGAAGTCACCTTTGCAATCCTGCCCACTGTAGATTGATGAAAGCATCTAGCTATCTGAAGGTTAAGACAGACATGCTAAGAGAGCTAGGGCATTAGAATAAGCCTGAGGTTGGATCAAGGATAGAACGAAAAATCAGAACTAGAAACTGTGACTAGAAGCTATGACTACAGGTGGGCAGCAGCATGATTCCCAAAAAGCCAGGTAAGATGAGCCATAATATCACAGACTTGAGAATCCCTGACCCCACTTTCAGTGGGCTTCCCTTGTACCTAGAATCCATCTTATGAAGTGAGACAGAAAAGAGACACACCTCAAAAGAGGAGAGAGAATGCACCACTGGGGAGCTGAATTTACACAGCATGATCACTGTATAGAGGGATGAGACTGTCCCTACTGTATGGGCCAGAAAACCCAGTCATAAAATCTTGATTCTCACTTTTGTTAACTTGTTTCACTTCCATTTCTCCTAACTCAATAAAATGGCATCATTCTTGATTCAAAAATCTAAAAGTCATCATTGATTCATCTTTTTTTTATCCCCACAGCCAGTGTATCTCCAAGTTCTGTCAACTCTCCTTCCTAGATGTAGAAAAAAGCTACCCACTTCTCTCCTCCATTGCCAGTAACATCTATTTCCCAGACTACTAAAATAAGCTCCTAGCTAGTATTCCTGCTAACAGTTTTGCCATCTACAATTCTTTCTCCATAAAGTACCCAAAGTGCTTAAAATTCTCTAATAATTCTTATTACAGTTAAAATGAAAATTCAAATCCTTTTTGTGGCTTGGTTCCTGACCTTTGTCTGCCTCCTATCCCTCAGTATTACTCTGTCTCTCTAACCCCCAGCAACACTGACATCTCTGGTCTTCAAAAGGACAAATATGTTTTTTCACAGAGCCTATACAGCTGATGTTCTTTATTCTTGGAAAATTCCACCTTGCAGATCTTCATACGATAAAAAGCTCAGTCTTGTCATCCAGACTGTAACTCAGAACTTTTTCAAAAAGGATTTCCCTAAGCATCCCATCAAAAGTATCCCTCTTTCCCCTGACTTTCCTTCATTTGTTTGTTTATGGGATATATAGTCCAGTTATGCCTTTAGAATATAAGTTCCTTGACGGCAGGAGTCATATGTGTGTCTTGTTCACTGGTTTACAGACACTTTATCAATTTTGTTGAATGAAGTAAAGAAAAATGAATAAACGAATGAACTGGGCCACAGAGGAGAATGGTTACCTTCTTCCCATTGCTTCTCTTCCTACTGATATTTTTCATGCCACTCTCAATTTTTCCATGAGTAGGCAAAATGACTAGGCAAAATGACTAGCAAACAGGGAATGAAAAAAATAGGAAGTGCAGTTCTAAAGAGCGGTATGCAAAGGGTTTAAAGAGAGATTAGGGAAAGAAAAGTCTTAATTTAGGAAAAAGAAGAGTAGACTTCTTTAAAACATCATAGCTTCTCATCAGTGTTGGACCTTCAAGTCAGGAATATAAAGGTAAGAAATGCATATGTTCTATAAAGTATTGTATAAATTGTATTTTCTGAGTTGAAGTATTTAAAAATCCACTAAGAAATATATAACTGGTGAATCTTTTTATGAGGACTTACATTAGATCAAAGTGAGGATTTTTATACTGAGTTTTCATGAAGCAGTAAAACCATGTTGTAAACTGATTTGATATGAGCTATAGGATTTAATCTTTTACAAAACTGACACATAAATAGGTAATCAGGGTAAAGGTGATCAGAAAAAAAACAGACACACTGCTTAAATTTCATTGGAAAATTGACCTTAAATAACAGATTTGTGAAGAAATAGCTTTCAGTTAAATTTTAGTTAAAATTATTCTGCTCAAAGGAACTTAACAAGACAGTGACATACAGAATACTTGTGTAAAACTCTGAGTTTAAAATTATATGCTTGTATGCACAGAAGTTGATTAGTCAATGACTTTTAAGGGCAGAAATTTAGTATAATTATGCATGATATATACTTTTTTTAGGTACAAAAATTATGTTATTTGACTATGCATGGACCTCTACATAGTATGGGAAAGACTTGTTTCTTTAAAAAAAGCATATTAACTAGCCTATTAACAATCAGGTTCTTAATGTAGCATCACATTCTGAAATAAAAAAACTACATTCCTATTATGTTACAGATTAATACTTGTTCTCAGAACTATTTCCAAAAAAGAAAAAACTTCTTACCAGACATAAACTGTGTAATAGAGGATAATTCCATTTGGCTCCAGGGGTGGTTGCCATGACAACTTCACCGTGACACCAGACAACTGTTTTACAGAGAAGTCTTTGGGGGGAGAATCAGGAGCTGAAAAGTTAGGGTAAGGATAATACATTTTATTAAACATATATAAGAGAAGGCTAAAGTGGAAATGCACAAAGTTTTCATTATAAACATTCTGGTAAATGAATCAGGCATAGTGTCTTTCTCCATGAGCATGGGAGACTAATTGTTTACTTTCAAAATGAGATGATAAAAAGAGATTTGCATGGTGGTGTTAGAACATCTGTTTCTGTGATTCAATGGAAAAAAATATTTCATGAGAAAAAAGAACAAGGGGTATGTCACAGTGATTCACCTACTGTTCAAGTACATCTTGGTAAATTATCATCCTCTAGTAAAAATAAAACTACTGGGGTGAATAAATATAATATGCAGTAAAAGTGCTCCTCAAACAATAAAAAGAAGTGGAAAAAAATCACACATTCAAGAAGTGGTAAGGTGATAAGCATAACACTGGGAGAGCAGTTAAAATGACTGACCTCACAAATAAAAACTAGATTCCTCAATTTCAGTTGTCATTAAACTGTAAAATAGTATCAAAATTTATTCATTGAGTCTTCAAAATCGAATGGTGACAAAGAAAACCAATGTAGCACATAAATAAGAACATGGACAGGTTAGGGTCTACTTCTAATTTTGCTATAACAGCCTAAGGATTCAAATACCTTAGTCATTCTGCACTGGATAAGCACTAAAAAAAATTACTAGCAACCTACTTAGCCAAGTTTATATTTACATTTAGATAAAACATTTAGAACGGCATTTCTCAGCTACTGTGTAACACCACAGTAATGTCTTAGAAGATTAACATACAAATTTTGCATACAGAAGGGTATAAATTACTAAAAATTTTTATCACTGTTATAGTTATGTAACATATAGTTATATGTGGAAAGTGAACTCATAGGTAGCTAATAGAAGTTTAAGAATTTGTTCAGATCTTTGAACAATGTTAATTTATAGATTAGCACATGCGCACATCACTTTCTCCAATAATTTGGAGAAAATCTTACCTGAATTATTTTAATTTCTTTTTGATTTTCTGAATAATCTCAGCTAGATTGTGTGTGTACATATGCTTGTTTGTGTATATGTGTGTTTTCATTATATTGGTAATAACAAATTTCCAACAACATAAAAATTATTGAGCAGAGAAAAGGTTTATGAGATGAATTCTAAAGAATAATGGTAACAGTTGTATTCATATTTTCATTTGGTATTCTCACAGGCACTACAATAAAAATGCTATCAAATATTGATTATCACAAGAATCCATGTATCACTTAGAAACGTCTGTTTCCCAAGATATGAATTAATTCTGAGAACTCTCATTTGTCAAAACAAAAGCCTGTCATATTTCTACTAACATCTTCACAAACTTAACTTATATCTTTACAAACTTAACTTTTGTTTATTATTGGGAAAAAAAAGGATCTAAATCAAAAATAGTACTGATTTAAAACCTAATATGTTGTAACTATTTCTATTCTATAATATGTTTTAAGCTTTTATGTCAAATATCAGATAATTCTGAGTGTTTTATTTTAATTTCAGTATATCCTTGGGTATTTTCCTTTTTTATGCAAAACTTTTTATTGCTAATTAAATACAATTAACATGTCTATCTAAACAAAATATGTACTATAGCAGACTAAGCCTTAATCATTTTGGCATTTGTATTCTGAAGCACAATTTAAAAAAATGAAATTGGTAAAGGGGATTAAGAGGCACAAACTTCAGGCATAAAATAAATTTTTAAAAATTAAATTTACTTTAAAGAAAGAAAGAGGGAAATTGGAATACATAAATGCAATAATATCATTTGCAATCTATCTAATTCATCATGACAGAGCATATGAGAAGAGGCCAGAAGGGTATTCGTAAGACTCTTCCACCCTCTGGCTGCTGTGGTCTCTCCTATCTCTCATCCTCGCTCTTCACTCACTTTCCTTCTGGTCACAGCTTAGCTGTAACTTCCCCAATTACACTTCCTCTGATGCCTAAAGTAGCTAAAATTCCTCTTTTGTCCTTAGGAATAACTTGGGGGAAATACTTAAGCCAGTGATTAAAGTTATAAAGATTATTTTTCTATACACAAATCAAATTTAGATCTCTTCCACTAAACCACAAGTTTCATGAGGGCCAAGAGCACCAAATACCCAAGAAAGAAAAGCTTCTCAGTCCTTTATCCATTCTTGATTTGCTGAAATTTTTCAATTAAAGGGTCTTGTTCTTCAACCTGCTCATTAGCAATTATATCAATGACTTGGCCAAGGACTTAGATGGTAAGTTCACCATGGTGACTTATACCATGGTCAGTTTAACAGTCCAGGTAATTCAGATACACAGTATAGTTTGAAACTATTGACTTTAGTGGTAAACAAACAAACAAAATGGACAAACAAACAAAAAAGCCAAAAAACAACTCTGTCTGCTCAGCATATATGTTTACTACTGGTCTAGGTTCCTGCATATAGACCTCAAATTCTTACCATCAGGACTATTTCATTAAGTTAGAAAAAAAAAAGTGGATACTATGTTCAAAAGGGCATGGCACAGATGATTTAGTACATCTTTCTTAGGCATTACCTAAGATGGAAAAAAGAGCTAACCTCACCCCTGCCCCAGCGTTTAACAATCGTCCCATTGGGAAGGATTTATTTATTAGGTTAATTTTTACTTTCTTTCAGCACAAAGAATTGAACTATGAAAGAATGAAAAGCTGGACTGGCTTGAGTTTTGATGGAGAAATAAGCATAGTTAGTAGATGCAATGACTAAGGAAGACCAACCCATGAGAGTACTTAGAACCTGGGACAAACCGAGCAGCCCACCAGGATGCTTTAATGAAGTAATTTGATGGAGGCAAAAACAGGGAAGGACCTGAAACAGAGGAGAAAGCTCTGAAGATTGTCATTTTGGACAAAATAAGAACAATGCAGAGAAAGGCCTTCCCTCTTCTAGAAGTATATAATGCACATTTTGTCCTGGTGAATGATTAGAATCTGAACATCCACAGAATGCAACCAAACCTGAGGATGGAAAAACTTGAAAGAGAGGTGGGGAAAGACACCCTACAAACACTTATGATATCCCTCATGACAACAGGACTTCCCTTTGCAGAAATAAAAATAAAAATAAGTCTCAAATATATACAATGTATAAAACATAAAATGCAAATCCAAATCCCAAATATATTCCTCAAAAGTAATTTTCTTAGCATGATATATGCCTAGAACTTGGTGAGGTACCAGTGTAAAGTGGTCTCAGTAGTAAAGATGATTTTATTCAGGTTAGGAAAAATATGTTTATTCAATATGAAGGCTATTAACATTCAGGAATAGCAACTTGGCAAATTATGTAGAGAAACCTGGAAACTGGCCTGAACTCATTAGCAAGCTAATCCTAATAGAGTAAAAAAGACTGCAGGTTGATATAACAGAATCTACTACAAAACTGATGTAAATATCTATTCTTATGAACATTAAAGTTGAAAAATACAGTCATAACCTATATTAGTTGATGTTCAGACCATTCAAACCAAGATTTTAGCCTTAAAAATTCCCATAAAAAATATTGCTGATTTCTTACAGAGCAAGGATGACTTCAGAATCAAAAAAGAGCATTTCAGGGGTGCTTGGGTGGCTCAGTCGGTTAAGCGGCTGCCTTTGGTTCAGGTCATGATCCCAGGGTTCTGGGATCAAGCCCCACATCAGGCTCCCTGCTCAGCGGACAGCCTGCTTCTCCCTCTCCCTCTGCCTGCCTCTCTGCCTACTTGTGCGCTCTCTCTTACAAATAAATAAATAATTTTTTTTAAAAAAAGAGCATTTTATACCTCATTTTATTGAACATGAATCTGACTTTGCTAGCTTCTTTTACTCCATGACAATGAAATCTCTGTATAATGCTGGCACAGCACACAACTGATACCCAAGTCTAGTAGAATTTTTACATTATATCTTCATTTTATTTACATGTTTTTTTTGAAATGTGATGGATTCAAAATAAATCTGTATCCACTACTGTATTTACCATCTTCTTCAGTCAGTACACTTATGGGTTCGCTCCGCACTCCTTCACCCCTGAGTGTACTAGCAGACACCTCAATCTTGTATTGGGTATATTTCTTCAGTCCTAAAAAGAAATCAAATAAATAAGACTTACAAAATATCATTTAGTAATATGCAAGAGGCAGACTATGAAATGACTTAATATTCCAAAAGTAAAAACTAAATGAAAATGAAGTGCTTTCAAATAGTAAGTCCTGTTACAAAGACAAAATATGACAAAGTATTGACTTAGAGTATTCTTCCATGTGACTGTAATAAACTCCTAGTTTATTAAACTAAAAAGCCAGAATTGTCCTTCCCTGTATAAAACTAATCATACTTACCATTTATAATATAAAAGCAAGGTAATATTTTGTGCCCACTGTCAATATTAATGTAAATACCTAACATTATACATTATTTTTTACCTTTAATGCTCTGGGTCAAAGAGGTTGTATTTATAGTTCTTTCCTCATTTCCATTACTTCTCCTGAGATAAATTGTGTATTTTTGTATGATTCCATTAGGACTATTCGGGGGAAGGAATGACAGCTCAATCTCTCCAGAAGATATATTTTTATAAGTAATATTTTCTGGTGCACTATCAGGCACTGGGAAAAAACAAAAATATAAATGCATAAAATAATTCTATACTAAAAATATATTCTCAAAAAAACCCATTTTGCTAAAGTCTTCACCCAAGTGCACTAGGATACATATATAAGAACATCCTAAATATAAGAGACACAAAACTTATACACTTACAACTATGTAAGAAAAAATTGCATCTCAAAAGAAAATTCATACTATGATTCTACAGAATAATGCTTATAGGATGATATGTTTATTAAAATACTTGAGATGGTATTAAACTGTCTATCATTGCAGAACACACAGACGCAAGAAAGAAGTTTAAAAAACAACTAAAAATCAATTTGGCCTTTCATTAATAATGATAATATATAAAAGATTAATAATTTGGGTACAAAACAAGATGTATGACAAGGCAAGGAACCTCTCCTAAATACAATGATACAATGTTGCACATTAGACCTGGCAGCAAACCAGTCTTCCAAGGATACAAGATAACATTAAATAAAATACAAGTTTTATGTATCTACTAATGTTCTTATTGTATTGAATCTTATGGTCATAAAATGGTTCTCTATGTATATTCAAATGCTAGTACTACATGTGGGATTCTGATTCTGATAAATATTGAAACAGACACCCTAAACTGAATAACTATCTTAATTAAAACAGTTAAAACCCTTCATAAAATTGAAACAAAGTTTTCTCTGCAGGAATTGCAGAGTGGATAAGGAAGTTAGAAATCTGTGGTAGCCAAAAAAACAAAAGCAAAAAAATTTAAATTAAACAAAAAAACAAAAAATGGGTATCCTGAAACAGAAGCTGGTACTAAAACCAGCTCTGTCTTAGAGGGGACTGGCCAATCCTGGTGATGTTGAGCTTTTGCATTAACAGCTGTATGGAATTCCAGGTAAAAAAGAGAAAGCCTTGGGCCAGGAGAAGAGTAAGGGATATCCCCGTATAAGAAGACGGAAAACCAAAAGCACGCAATTTCAGCCATTTTACTGGACACCTCAGGGAGGTACCTTCAATTCTTCTGCAGAATGCCACAGAATTCAGTGTGAGTGGTAACTTCTGATCTTGTGCAATGTGATGTGTTCACCCTCAGGGAAGAAGGAGTGAGAAGTAAACCCACCATACAAAAGAGGACAGAGAATTTTTTTCTCTCACTCCATTCTGGACGAAGAAGTCAAAAAGAAAGAAAATTGCAGTTTTGGAACTGCACGTCTATCCCCAAGAGCCTATGTGGCTCAAATCCATGCTACCTGAAAAACCTTCACTTCAGAATTTAAATTAAAATGAATCTGTAACAGAGTGGCTGTTATTCAAAAGCAACTAGCAGAAGCAAACATAAATCCTCTCAGAACGAACTCAGCTTCAACTCAGGCCACATAAATGTACCACGGATAAATTTCAAGGAAAATGTGCTGACTGATAAAATCACTAAACAAGCAAATCAGACACCAATAAAGCTAGCAAAGAAAACGGAAAAAAAAAGATCTGTCTCTCCCCCCTCACCCCCCACAGACAAACACACAGCAGTCAGACTTCAAAAGACTTCAGATAATTGAATTTACCAAAGAATAAAAACAAATGTTTAATGCCTTTCAACAGATCTAACAGATTTGAAAATATGAGCAAAGAATTCTTTAGATAATAATAACTGATATATAGCCAAGCAGAGTTGAAAGAGAACCAGATAGGCCTTCTAGAATAGAAAAACAAAATAACTGAAATTAAAATTCTTCTGATATATAAAAAAGCACATTTGATAGAGATAGAGAGAAATTTAGTGAAAAGGATGACAATATTAAAAAATTATCGAGAATGTAGTTCAGAGAAAGAAAATAGGGAAAATATAAAATGGCAGTTAAGAGACATGGAGTATATATCAAAGGAGTCTAAGGTAACAGACAGGGTGAGGATGAAGAAATATTTTTAAAAGGATAATGGCTGAGGCTTCAAAATTGTTAGAAGATATTAAACTTCAGGTCAAGGAACCTCAATAAGTTCCAAGCAGGAAAATATTTTAAAACAACCATATTTAGACACACCATTGTGAAAGAGATTATCTTAAGAGCACCAAAAAAACAGATCATCTACATAGGAATAACAATTAGACTGACAAATTGACCTCGACTGAAAAACAACTGGAATTCTATATACCCAGAAAAATTAACAAAAGCAAAATAAAAACATATTCAAACAATCACAACCAGAAAATCCTCAAGGAATGATGTTATAAACAATGCATTTTAGGCAGAAAAATATTTATGGGAGATGAAAGAACCACAGTTGCAAAGATAATGGTTTAAAAATCGCCTGCATGGAACAATAACAATAACAACTAATTTGAGGGGTTAAACAATATAAACTATGTAAACATTATTGCCATTATAAAGTCCTATTACAAGAATCTTTCCTTTCAAAAGAAAGAATTGAACCTTTTTTTATTGGCCCTCTAAATACAATGGATATAAAAGTTGCCACTAATAAATTTAATGAAGTAGAAAAATACAGTTCAAGGGGTGCCTGGGTGGCTCAGTCCTTAAGCGTCTGCCTTCAGCTCAGGTCATGATCCCAGGGTCCTGGGATCAAGCCCCGCATCAGGCTCCCTGCTCAGCGGGAAGCCTGCTTCTCCCTCTCCCACTCCCCCTGCTTGTGTTCTTGCTCTTCCTGTCTCTCTCTGTCAAATAAATAAATAAAATCTTAGAAAAAGAAAAATACAGTTCAAAAGCCTGGAAAGTATAGATGCAGTACCACCTGCTCCCAATTGTTAACTGCTATGGAATATAAGGCATGCTTAATAGGAAAAACTGACATACAGATGTTGATATTTCTAAAACTTTGGGAAGAATTGTAATTCAACACATAGTTTGATGTAGTTATATATAGCAATATAATTCTACACAATATAATCCCTTTGCATACACTCAAAATCTTCTCTAGTATCTTCCCAAGGCAAACCATTACATGGAGAAAAATCCTCAACTGCTCTGAATGCTTTCTTAACCTTCTGGATCTAAGTGAAATCTTGGACCTCCTGAGAACATTACATGTTAGTGCTCTCCGGGAACAGGTAGTCATTTGTTTTTCTCCTACAATCCCTAGAACCATAGGACCTGGGAGTTCAGTAGCTGCATTTACAGCTCCTCTTTGCCATATCCAGATTGTTTCTCCTTCCTTCTACCTGAAGAACTCTAGTGCTACTCCTCCTTAAGAGTCATACTTCTTCAAACACCTAAAATATTGTACCACCTAAGAGGAGAGTGGCGTGGTGAGAAGGGTGAAATAGGCAATGGGGATTAAGGAGTGCACCTGTGATGAGCCCTGGGTGATGCAAGGAAATGCTGAATCACCATACTGTACACCTGAAACTAATATTCACTGTATGTTAACTAATTGGAATTTAAATAAAAACTTTAAAAAAAGGAAAAATTTTATCACTTGGATGACTGACTTCCTCTCTACCACTCTTAAGAGATGTCAATGTCAATGCAAATGATCTGTCCAATTCCCTGGACTCTATATTCCTTGATCTCGGTAATTCCAAGTTTTCCTCCACCTCACTTTAACCACTAGCTTATATGGCTATACCCAAAACCTTGTCATTACCAATCAATGCCTGTATTCCTTTCTTTGGCAACACCCCCTCTTTCCAGCTTACTGACCTTTGTACTGACAATCTAACAATTCCTTGACCCTCATCATAACTTCATTTTCATCCCCTCCCTTACATCCTCATCTCCCTACTCACTCAGGCCGGAACCCATCGCCTACCCCCAAAACCAATCCCTACCAATCTCCATCAACTCCTGTTTCCATCTTGCTTTCCAGCAAAATTCCAACCCGAATTAAAGCGAGCTCAGTGCTAGTTCCATATCTGCAATGGAACAGCCGAAAACATCAAAAGAAAGCAAAACTCCATGCTAACTAGCCTCATTTAAATTTAAACCTCAAATTTCAAATGAATTTTTTCCACTTCCCAACAGGCTATATTTTACTTTAGTCCGTTCTGTCTACAGCTCTGCTCCGTATGTTTTCACCATCTTCTCTGTCCACAAACATCCAAAATCCCTCCCCACTTCTTATTCAAAGCTGAAAAACTTGCTTCCCACTTCATTGAGATAATAGCACTCAGAAGAGAACTACATTATCTTCCTTCTACTGATTTTCCTTTAACTGCTTTCTCTCCTTACTCCCTTCCAAGGCATAGCCCTGCACTTCTTTTTTTTCTTTCAAGTTTTTATTTAAATTCCAGTTCATTAACATAGAGTGTAATATTAGTTGCAGGTGTAGAGTTTAGCTATTCATCACTTACATTCAACACCTAGTGCTCATCACAAGTGCCCTCCTTAATCCCCATCACCTATTTAACCCATCCCCCTGCCCACCTCCCCTCTAGCAACCCTCAGTTTGTTCTCTATAGTTAAGAGTCTGTTTCCTGGTTCTCCTCTCTTTTTGGTTCCCTATGCTCATCTGTTTTGTTTCTTAAATTCTGCATATGAGTGAAATCATATGGTGTTTGTCTTTTTCTGACTGACTTATTTCGCTTAGCATAATACTCTCTAGCTAGATCAATGTCATTACAAAAGGCAAGATTTCATTCTTTTGGATGGCTGAGTAGTATTCCATTGTATAAATACACCACATCTTCTTTCTCCATTCAACAGTCAATGGAAATTTGCCTAGCTCTCCATTTCTGTGCTAGATTCCATTGAATCTATCTAGTCAGAGGTTTTAGAACTGAAGTTATTCCCTCTCTGTTGTGTTATTGGTTTTTCTCTTTTGGTTGAATCATTTCTATATTGTATACATGTGAACACATACACACACATACATTATATCACAGCAAAAGAAAAAAAAAAAGACACTTGACTCCCTTTGCCCTTTCAAGTATTGCTCCATTCTGGCCTCCATGCCATATCAAAATTTCTCAAAATTCCCACCTTTACTTATTTTCTCCACTTTTTAAATCTGTCATTCTGTCTTAGTCTCCTTCAGTTAGGCATTTTCCTCCACTTTTTTCCATGAAACCTGCTGTCATGAAGTCACCAGTGATCTCCATAATGCCAAACCTCTCATCAGTTGTATGCCGTCATCATCCTCACTTCACTGACAGTATTTGACAAAGGAAATAAATTACTTCCACTTGAAATTCTTTATTCACTTGCATTGCAAGACACAATCTTCTGATTTTCCTCTTACCTCACCACTGCCCACTTCTGCTTAGTCCTTTACTAAGTCCTCTGACTTCCCCAAGTCCATAGGTTATATTGCCCCAGAACATAGGTGTCTGCTTCTTTCCATTTCTATCTACGCACCCCCTGAGGTGACTTTATCTCATCCCTTGACTTTAAATTGTGTATTCAACCCTGGATCCTCTCCCTGAGTTTCAAATTTACATATCCAATTGCCTTCATGACAGGTACTCAGATATTTAAAACATGTTCAAAACAGAACTGAATTTCCTCCAAACTGACCTCTTCTCCAGACTTCCCTATCTCAGTAAATGGTACCACCATTCACCCAGATATTCAAATGAAATACCTAGTAAAAAATCATGTTTTTCTCTTCATTCCCAAATCCACATAGTCATCAGTGATCTTCCAAAACTGCAAATAATATCATGTTCTTGTCATAATTCTTCAATAGCTACTCATTACAATTAAACTCCAAACCTCTTAGAATAACACCAAGAATCTGCACAGTCCACCTTTGCCAGCCTGTCTCTCCTCATCTGCTAATGACAGGAATGCTCTGCTCTTCCTCAACCACATAAAGTATCTTTCCACTTGAGAAATTTGGCTATTGCTATTCCTCCTTCTGGCGGACTTTTCTTCCTTACCCTCATCTAACTTGCTCTTATACATTGTTAATATCTCTAGGCAAATATAATTTCTTCAGAGAGGGCTTCTCTCATTCCACTACCTCCAATAGTCTGTTTACTAGTCAATAACTCTCTCTTCTTTCCCTGGTTTTTTTTCTTATTACAATTTACCACTACAAAAGTCACATATATTACTTTTTACTGGTTTATTTTCTGTGAAACTTCTAAAATGTTAAGTTCCGGGACAGGAGGAATTTTGTCTTACTGCTGTACCTACAATGCATATGAATCCACAAAAACATATTCAGGCCATGAATAAATATGTCCAACATGACATAAAATGTATTTAAAAACAAGAGAGAAATTCACAGCTAAGCAAAACAAGATTGAATTGAATAGCTCTTTAACTGCAAGAAAAAAGGAGTCAGTAATACTACGCTTGAACTTCATAACTCAGTATGACTTCTGATTTTGAAAAATTCCCATTGGAACTAGCAAAGTTGTCCCTCTGGAGTTGTCTACCTACCACCAGTAGTCAGAATATAAATATGCACCCCTGACCCCAGGCTGATATCCTTTGCATTTTTATTCATTTATCCTTAGGGGGAAACCAGTGCTGGATTCAGGGAAAATAAGACAGACTTAATGACTTACTGATTTTGGAGAGCAATGATGGACTTAAGAGTTTTCTGAACCAACACAGTGTGTCCAATTGGAGAAGTATTATGTAAAATAGATAGCTCATGAATAAAAAGACTATGGACTCTGAGAAACAAACTGAGGGTTCTAGAGGGGAGGGGGGGTGGGGGGATGGGTTAGCCTGGTGATGGGTATTAAAGAGGGCACGTACTGCATGGAGCACTGGGTGTTATACGCAAACAATGAATCATGGAACACTACATCAAAAACTAATGATGTAATATATGGTGATTAATACAACATAATAAAAAAGTTAAAAAAATAAATTATTACAATTGGTTGGAATAAGCTGAATCTATTTAAAAAATAAAAATAAGAAATGTTTGTTCATGATGGTCCTAAAATAGGAAGTGACAAGTTACCCTGAGTATTCCAAAAGATTGTTGTTTGGCATACAAAGTTATAATGATATGTAGAAAAATTTTAAAATGCTATTCATTAATATAAATAAATTTATAGAGCCCTACACAAAATTTTGGTCAACATCTAGGTTACTATCCACTAGTGGTTATTACCCCACATCAGACATATTCAAGGCATTTTGTTAAAGGCTTACCATAAAGAAAGTTAGATCTTACAGAGGAAAGAGAAAAACAGAGATCATCAAAAGGTAATTTATATGAGAACTTAAAGTTCTTTATATGATTACTGAACCCTAAGTATGAGAAAACATGAATTAATCTTGTTTGATTGCAACCTGTAAATTCTATACGTAAAACACACATAAACACAGTCTCTCTTTCATTCATACACACACACACACACACACACACACACACACCCATGAGATCAACCTCGTATTGATCTTTTTTGCTTGAACACAAGAGTATTTTACTCCCAAGCATAAGTAAACTCTGATTCCCCAATCAAAATAAAGCATGTGCACAAATAATTTATTATTTGTAGCTAGCAGCATTAACACACTACTAACCGATCCCTCAATTTCTCATGAAACAATATTGAAAACTGGGCTCTTGTTTTTTATAATAAGAGTAGAGGATGGATTCATTCTATTTAATAAGAATATGAAGCCTTGGGAATAGTTGTTCTTGAGTACATCTTTCTTCAAATGACACCTTGAGACTACTTAACATTCTAGCTTCCTCTTTTGCAAAAAGAGCTAAAACTGGTGCCTCAATAGGCACATATATTATGGGAAAAGTCGTAATGTAGATTTCATTGTCCACCATTTTCATCTAGATGAAGAATGCAAAGATGTTGAGAGTACCCTACTTTAAGACAGAGAGTTCGAAATTAGAAGTATGGACATTGAACACAATGCCCTATTATTCAGTCTGTTTTGCTTCTGAAGAGACTAGTGTCAAAAAATAATTAGCAAACAACAAAAAAGATTATTCTATAGATAATCATTAAGGTGTTCTTGATGCTGTGATCCGTAGTGAAGTATTTGTAGTGAAGTATTTGATAGTGAAGTATTGATAAGTATTTGATAAGCATTCATGAATATGATGATTGTTTAATATAACAGGAACTTTGAAAGTTCTTCTTTCCTTCTTCATGCTGTGCAGAGCCCAAGCAGCAAAAGAGCTCTGCAACAATGAACAGAAAAAAATCCTAGATATATTCTATAATTTACCAACTTTATTGATGGCTTCTGAAACAGATTATATTGTGAAAGGAAATATGCTTTATAGTCTGATGCATTTGGGTCACGGGTCCAGCTTCATCACTTAACAGCTGGGTAACCTTAAGCAATTAAACAACTACCAATTAATTTTAACTTTAGGAGGGCAGAAATTCACTTTCATTTACAGTGTTATATTCTCAGTAGGGCTTGGCATATTGCAAATATTTATTGAAGGGTGAACCTCTCACACCTGTTTTTCATTAGGCAATGAAGACAGTAATATCTTAATGCTTTATTTTAGAATTAAAGAGGTAATTTTCATGAAAGCCAATGGCATAGCCCACGGCACTTTGCGGGTGTTTAAAATATGCTTGTTTCTTTCCCTTGACCCAGTGTAAAATAAAGCTAGGTTAGGTAAAGAGGAGATATTTTTCTTTAAAAAATACTGATTTTAAAAACAGTATCTATTAAAGCAATGGAACATGCCAATATACAGTTTAACATCAATTAGATTTCACTTTAAGGGATAACTCTTGATGCTATAAAACATTCCTTTCATTACTCTCTCAGTCCAGCAATTACAATTGCCATTCTCCATGGGCTCTTTTATGTCATCTCATTTTATTAATTTCTGTGACCAGTCTCAAGAAGATACTCCTGTTCAAAGATAAACTGCTTTACTAGATTCCTAGATCCTCAAGGTTAGAGACAGGGCCTCACATTCTGGCTGAACCATATGGAATTGCTGATATTTGGCCACTATGACCCATAGGAATAGTAATTCCATATTGTTCAGCCAGTAGCTAGTCAATAGATATTTAATTTTCAAAGTAGGAATAGAACAGAAACTTTCTATTTTGTTATTAATTCTCAGCATAAATTACAGAGTTGGCTTAAGAGTGATGCTACAATATATGATTATAAACATAACAATAAATTTGTTATAATCATCTTGTAGCACTGAAACTGAAACACAAGAGTGTAATTCTTTGCTTCCATGATATTCCCCTCCCTACCCACCCAACAAATTCAATAACATCCACTCTACCCTATTCTTTAAGATCCAGGTCAGATGCTATCTCCTCCATAAGACTCAACCAGGCATGCCCTTCCTATGCTCCTACTCTGCACCTCTTTCTATATACATACCTCATTGGAGGACAGAAATCTATTCTTATGAGTGGGTTCTGCTTTTACCTAATCTGCAAGCATGTAGTTATTTTACAGGTACACTGAAAGATTCCTTGGTTTCTCAAGGTCTTTCACTTGAAAAAGTCACTGATTTTATTTTGGAGTTCCCATATATGTAAAGCAGACTTTAAGAAACAGCAAGCCTTTTCCCCACACCTTCCCAGAAAAAAAAAAAATAGATTTCTGGGTTATACAAAAAAGAATGAGAGATTTTAGGTTACTTAAAATATAAACAATATGACAATTGTCAGCCATGTTTACTTCATTACTATGTATTATTAAACAACAAACAAAAAACTTACCAGTCTCAGAAGTCCTTACAGAGAGTAAAGAAGATAACTGATTGCCATGACCAAATCTGGTATATGACCTGACAGAAATGTTGTAGAGGGTGTAAGGTTTTAAGCCCCTTAAAATTATGTTTGTGGTTGAGGTGTTCTTCATAAACAAGGTGTCCATATTTTTATACAGCACTTCATAAGCAACAATAATCCCATTGGGCTTCTCAGGGGGTGACCACTTCAAATTTATTTCACTTGCAGTAACATCAGTAACTTCAATATCTTGAGGTGATGATTCTGGTTCTGGATGATGAAAACAAAATTTTAAATACATGTATTTTTTTCATGCTAATTGCTCAGCCACTAAGGATCATGAGATAGACAGCAGTAAGCATGCAACACTACTTGGTTCTCTTTATTTAAACTGCACCTGATATTCTTACCGTCTTCTGGAGTTCTCACAAAGATGTCATTTTCTTCAGACAAAGAACTCTCTCCAACATGGGTTGAGGCAGCCACTCTTATTTTATATTTTGTGTATTTCTTTAACCCTATAATGACAACAGTAATCTGTTTAAAGATCATAAAATAACATTCATGGATTAGGGTCATTTGACACAGGATGAGTGAAAATAATTTATTTGGGAGACTGGCTCTCCAAGTCAGTTTCCTTGTAATCTCATTGTCCCAAAATTCCTTGGGCATGAGGGCCTTCCCATGTTGATGATATTTTAGTTCTTTCCTGAATATTAGCGTAATCATTGAAACTGAAAAATAATTTTTGGCACGCTGCAAGGACTATGTTGACTTGGCATAAACAGCATGTCAGCTCAGTAACTTCAGCTGATTTTCACATTCATTCATTCAAGCTTTCAACACTTTACTTCAGTGTACCAGATATAAAATTCTCTGGGTTAAGTATGTCCCTACAATACTTGTGATCTGATGATCTCATTTTTTGTAGATAAATATAGATAAAGAAAAACACATTTTAATCAAGTTATTTCTTCACATTTTTCAAGATGTCCATGGCAGCACAGCATAAGAAAATCTGAAATGAGGCAGCACGTGTCCTGCAGTGTTTAAGGCAGAAAGAGGTGCATATTTTCATTAGAAAAGCAATGTTTTAAAAAAGATTGTTCTACCTGTTATGAGAAAGCTGTTATCTGTAGTAGTCATCTGGAATGCTCTGTTTGTATCCAGTTCCATTGCATAAATGGTATAATGAGTTATTTTTCCATTGGGATATTCTGGAGGATCCCAATACAACAAAATAGATGAAGAACTAATATTTTTATAGTTTATAATTTGAATGGAGCTTGGCACTTGTAAAGAAGAATGAACAATTAATGTGAACAAAAAGAAAAACTATTACAATGTGTAAGAGCAGTATTTGTAGGTAATTATTTCAAAGGAAATACATTCTTACCTTGCTCACGTGTCCTCACACTGAGAACCGTTGGTGGTCCTTCTCCCATGATGGTGAAAGCAGATACACTAATCATGTGCTCAGTGAAAGGTACAAGTCTCCTGATAACATAAGACAGCTGTTCAGCAGCAATGTTGGTGATATACAGATTCCTTGTAGTTCCTATTTGAAATCAGTTTAAAAAAATCATGGTCAAAATTATTTTTCCTCACAGAGTGAAACCTTAAACTTGATTTCACATTAGTCATTAATTTTTCTGTGTCTTTTATGCAAAATAATAAAAATATGTGTAAATAATAAACATGTATAATTAATAATACATACATTTTGGAACATGAGACTAGTGTTTTGAGAAAATACAACCTTCTGAAAGGGACTGGCTAGGAATTTTTTTCTGAAATGAAAGATGAGGTAATAATATCAAATTAAAATGTTACAAGCCAATGCTGTGTTGTAATGTGAATGTTATTGAAAGGAGACTTATTTGGACTAAAAAAATACCATACCTTTATTAAAACCATTGGGGGTTTAAAGTAAGCATGCTTGGATAACTGACACGTAAATATGTCTGAACAAGGATTTCAAATAATGTTAATTTTTTTTTATTAAGAACCTGTGCGTCCAACAATGTTAAATAACAATTAGGCCAGACAAATACTCAAGGAAACATCTGTATCAGAAATTGTGGGCCTGTTAATTTTTAGTGTTGGCTCCAGTCTTTGCACAGGTCAAAATGGATCAGTAAATGAAATAAGCATATATCGAATGTAATGTGATATTTTTGACTAATTCTGCATCAATAAAATAACATAACACTTTTAATTTGGAATGAGACAACTACTGAATCAGAAAAAAAGGCAATGAAAAAAATATTCTTCTCACTTTTAGAATGACCAGAGAGATCATTTAGATCTGCATCATGTAACCAACTATTTTTAATTTGCTATATATGGCATTCTTCTTTTAGAAACAGTAAGATCCATTGACCCTGAAAAGCAAGTGTATACACTAATGACATCACCACATCGCTGGGGTCACCTACACCTGTTTATCACCCCATGCACTAGAGTTGTAACTTTCTGACCTATTTACCTTTAGTGACATTTGAAAACCTATTAGTCAAAAGCTGCAGAGAGTGTGAGGCCTGTAAATGATTTGAAGATATGTTAATCCCTCCCCATCACACCTGCTTTGGCAACTGTAATAACTGATTGTCTATGCAGCTTGGCCAGAGACTCTAGGGTGCTACTTTCTCTAGGAGGAAGGTCAAATGGGTTAGGAGGGGCCAACTCCTGCCTGTGTGGCATATCCATTTGCTGCATGAGGTTATTCAACAGTTGAAGAAAAAATCTGACTCCAGCCCATGAACCATTAATAATTTGGTTGAACTCCAAGCTAAGGTTCATATCTGTGCTAGCTAGTACTGATGGTTTGAAATACTCTTCAAAGAACATAAAAACTGTACCTACCAACTGCTGAATGCTGGTCTTCAGCTCTGTTCCTCACAGGGAAGTTATTATGTGCATGACTGTTATATATAGCTGAAGCAAGTGAGTAGAGGTCTGAAGATATCTCTGCTGAACCCTCAAATAATTCTGCCATTGACTCTTCTATGTTCACAGTTTCTGGAGTCATGGGGTCATCTATATACTGTAATTAAAAACAGACTATTTACAATGACTGTAACACTTACACTTAATAATGACTTCACTCAAGTATTTAGCTTAAAAAACTAGTAACTTTGGAATCACACCTTTTAAAAAGACAGTATTATTTACACAACTACTGTCTTCCTTTACATTCCCAGATTTCATTCTAGAGCTATTAAATTCCTGCATCATTTTAACACATCCTGATCACTCCATTATCTTAAGAGATCAATACCGTATTGTGGGATGAAGGGGATATTTGTTTCTGATTTGAGTTAATTATTGTAAAATTAGACATCCTCTTACAGAGGTTTCATAACTAAACTATTTTAAAACCATTCACACCCAAAAGTAAGTGTTCTAGGCACACTGCCTTATTAAAATATGTTTTGCTTCTCTGTGTGTTCTCATTTGCATATGAGGTGTGAGAGGCTTGTATGCCTGCTTGATACATCAATAATAGTTTATCTTTGACCAAGTGAAGTTACAGACATGAACAAAACTGCATGGCAATAGCTTTCAAATAGGCTGTCCAAGTCTCTGGACCTAAAGAATATTTTAAGTGATTGCTCCTAGATCCCATAATGTACTTCACACATGTCAAGTTCACCAAAGTAACACATACTGAAGTGAAAATATCAGGGGCACATTACAGATAAATGCAGAAGAGTTTCTACTGGGATAACAAGACGACTCTCTCCTTTCCCCCTTCCCACAAAGCATAACTGATTGAGGAAAGGGTATTTGAGCCAAATACTATTAGGTATTTTGTGTAGTTTTCAACCTCGGAAATAAGACTAAACATTAATCAAAGTAAATGTTGCCTTAAGAGACTTAACAACCAAATGAAAAGTGTGAACTTTGGATTCTAATTAGTACATATCTACCAACATAGGCTTCAAAGATAATCAGGAAAATGTGAATATGTTCTAGATATTAGATGATACCAAAACAATATTAGTAATTCTGATAGTTGTGGTAATGGAATCATTATATGAATTAAAATGTCCATGAGTTTTAGAGATTTGTTATTAAGTAGGCACATAGGAGCAAAATGGGAAGTCTGGAATGTATTCTAAAATATGTCCAAGGCAACAGTAACAACGGAAAATGGCTAATGCCAGTATGACAGGATGTTAGTTACTGAATCCAGGTGAGGGGCATATAGGGGGTTATTACATTCTCTTCTCTACTTTCATATCTGTTCAAAATTTTCCAAGATAAAACCATTTTGAAAAAAAAAAGACATTGCAAGAACTACTTGCTTTTGGTCCATTCCTTTTCAAGTTCTGCTTCAAAACTCACCTTTTAAGAAAAACAAAAATGCTTTTTTTAAAAAAAGAAAATCATTTTATTCCTTCCCAACTCCATGCTCTCGCACACTCAAAACTTGTAATATATAATAAAGGTTTTATTTATGTAAATAACTTTTGGTACTCTTATCTTTTAATTAGCTTACATGTTTTGGGGTTGTCTTTAGTCCTAGAGCCAAAAACAGAGTTTTTATTCCTAAATAATATCAATACTTAGTATTTTAAAAAAGTAAGAGGTTCTCAGGAAAAATTTCAGGAAGGCAAGAAATTTTAAGGCCGTTTGTTTAACCATCTACAAAGATAGGTCATTGGAATATTGACTTTTCTGAGACATAAAAGAATGGAGAAATGATCCAAGGAAATCTCTAGTTCTCCAAATGATATTTATAAAATGAAATTATCTAAATCTTGTTACATCTTTAGCCAGAAGAGTATTGTGATGAAAAGCAGGGGGACACCTATGAGATCTATTCTAAAATTGTTGCAATAAAGAACTCTGGATAGGGAATTCTATATGGGATAAGTTAAAGGTCTTCTATCTTCCAAAGGCTCACTTCAGCTCTGCCTCCACAGGGAAATCAGGGAGGGCATGAATCACAAACACATAATTCAGAGATGCTCTGGTATTCCAGTCAATAGTTTATGCTTGAGACACACAGCTGTTTCCACTATCAATCAGCCGCTCTTTGAGAATCTACTGTGTACAAAGCCCTACGGAAGGTACAATGAAGTAGTACAAACAATTTCCCCGTGAACTAAAACTTTGCATTAAATCTCCTGATATTTTACACTCCACGTAAGATAAATTATTGAGAGTTATGCCACAGCATCCCATCAATTAACTAAGTTAAGCATCTCTGTTGACAAACTGCCATTTCAACAGAAGAGCTGACCTAAATAATTTTGGCTTTCTGAATTTCTCCCAAATTCTGGTATTCTAGAAAGACCCTCCCTAACTGGGGCAATGATTTGAACATTGGTTTCACAACAACCCAGAATGTTATTTGTTATCACTGAGAGGGTTGTGCCATGAATATTTCTCACACTTTGCCTCTCTTAAAAAGGCATTAGATATTGGGTTTTTCAAAGGAAGAAAAAAAATGTTTTAAGAGCAAAAATGATGGGAAAGAACTAGAACTTAAGAAAGTAATTGGAAGGAGCCGAAGTGGACGTGAGAGAAATGGAAGAGAAAAGAAGCCCACCACAACCCCTAAAGGTTTCAGACTCACTGAATGAGTCCAGGGCTCTCAACTCAGCACTACTGAAATTCTGTGTTAGATGATGTTTTGTTGTGGGAAGGTTAGCAGCATCCCTGGTCCCTACCCACGAGAAGCATCTCCTCAGTTGTGACAAAGAAAAATGTCTCCAGTGATTGCCAACTGGAAAGCAAACTCTCCCTTGGTTGAACACAATTGACTTAGGGAATGTCACAGTTCATCAACATGAAAGGCCTCTCATATGCTACCCAGGAATCTGTGGAATTTATGTGAAAGAATTACAGTTCCTCAGAGCTAAATTCCTAATCCATCTGTATAAACCAACCTGATTCTATGTGTAATAACCTTCATTATAGCTAATGTGATTTTATTTCTTAAAAAAATCTCATTACATCTATCAATTTAGACTCACTGGAAGTCTACTGGATTGAATTAATGGAACAAGTGACTTATTCTTAAGAAATGCTTCTATATTTTATTATAAACTATAACATGATTTATGCTCTCTGTTATTAAGCAGTGGTAAAAAGAAAAGTCTGTAATTAGCATATGTTTGGAAACCTAATGGATATTATTTCCTTCTGCATATTTTTGGGTGACAAACCCTTAAGGCTTAATTCTTTTTCTGTTCCTAATGGTCAAAAAAGTAAACTTTATCTCAAGCATTTCTAAACTACTCTTGAGTCCTGTCACCTTCATTCCATAGCAATTGGTCAAGCATTTATCTGGCTTTCTTCTCATGTTCACCAATGACAAATATTGATATATTTGTGAAATATATCGGATGAAAAGATGTATCTGTATGAATCTCAGAAATTTGTAACACTAGGCAGCAAGATGGTGTCTTTGGGGAGAAAATGCCCCAGGATTCTAATAGGAGAACAACTACAGGATGAGATCTGAGTGTGAAATTCAAATTAAGAACAGTCCATGGAGAGATGAATTAAGGGTTTTTCAGATTTTAGTCTCAATGGAATGAGTTTTGCAAAGAAATTAATTTTATTCTTTGCATTGAAAGAAGTAAGAAATGAACATCAAAGTAGAAAATAGTTCTTCTCAATTTGTATCTAATCAAATTACATATGGACTATTGTGTTCAGATGATTAAGAGGCTCATTGACAAACTGGAAAATATACATAGGAGAGTAATCAATAATATGAAGGATCCAGAAACCATAGCTGATAAGAAACTGAGGATGTTAAGCTTTAGGGAAATTGTGACCATCATCTTCAAATGATAAAAAAAATAAATCACTATGTATTGTTACTACTACAAAGAATAACATTTAAAACAACTATGTGCCAAATATGGTGCTAAGTACTTTCACCCATGTGATATCACTTCATTATAGCCCAAAGAGTTAGGTATCAAGATCTCCATTTTATAGTCATCTGTTAAAGTTCACAAAACTAATCATAGCGGAGGTAGGATTAAAACGCATTTCCCCTGGTTCCAAATTCTGAGCTCATACCATGTGGGTCTAGAGAAGAGAGATGGGACAAATTGGTAAACATTAGAAGACAAATAGTTCAGTTCCAAACAATTAAAGAACAGAGTAGTTTCTTATTCATCTATTTTCTGGACCTAACAGAGTGCCTGGAACTTTGTAGTTGCTTAATAAATACATGCCTGGGAGGTCATAAAGAAGATACACTACTATCAGAGTTGATCAAATATTTTAGCAGAGGCTGGATTCCCAATCATTTATTAGGCATGTTATACATGCAATTCATATATAAATTTGGAAGTTGAAATAAAAGTCTTCAAACATTAAGTTTTCTAATATATTTTTTCAGGTATTTGTTTAAATACTGAAAGTGAAATCTTATACATGTTTCAGCATGCTCAAATAACCCCTTTTTATTAAGAAATAAACAAACCATAAAAGGCCCTGGAAAAAATATTTCAATAAGGGTGATTGACTTTCTGCAATGATACTAAGGAGTTAGATTTCTTAAATAGATATATACCTTCCCCATCTGTTCTCAATTCTTATTTAGTTACTTCTCATTAGAGGGAAGTATAAATGATATACTTAAATCTGGAAGGATTATTCTAATATATGTGTGAAATATAAAATAGTGGGCTGGGAGTGTGTGGTGGACAGTCTCTCATGTGGCCCCCCTATTATTCCTACCTCCTGCTATTCATGCATTTGTATAACCCCCTCCTGTTGTGTGGGAACTATGATTTGCATCTAACCAATGAAATAAGGAAAAGGTGAGAGGATGTCATTCTTTTTTTTTTAATTTTTTTATTGTTATGTTAATCACCATATATTACATCATTAGTTTTTGGTGCAGTGTTCCATGATTCATTGTTTGTTCATAACACCCAGTGCTCCATGCAGTACGTGCCCTCCTCAATACCCATCACCAGGCTAACCCATCCCCCTCCCCCCCTCCCCTCTAGAACCCTCAGTTTATTTTTCAGAGTCCATCATCTCTCATGGTTTGTCTCCCCGAGAGGATGTCATTCTTATGATTACATTATACCATATAGATTCCCCTTGCTGGCATGATGAACTAAATGACCATGTTGGGAGGGGGGTGGGGGGATGGGTTAGCCTGGTGATGGGTATTCAGGAGGGCACATACTGCATGGAGCACTGGGTGTTATACAAAAACAATGAATCATGGAACACTACATCAAAAACTAATGATGTACTGTATGGGGACTAATATAATAAAATTAAATTTAAAAATAAAAATAAAATAAATAAATAAATAAATAAATAGATAACTGACCATGTTGGGAAAATCCTTGTGACAATTCTCCTGTGGAGGCCTCTGTGAGCTGGGACTAAGGCTAGTCTCCAGTCAAAAAGCTGAGGCCCTAAGTTTTACAGTCAATAGGAAGTTAAATCTGCTGAAACTCTGAGTCTGGAAATGGCTTCTTCCTAGTTAAGCCACCAGACGAGAACACAACACAGTCTGCCCTTGATTGCAGCATTACGAGACCCTAAGTAGAGAATTCATCTAAGCTGTGTGGATCTCTGACCCACAGAAACTATGAGATAATAAGTTAATATGAGTTGTCTTGAGTTTGTGGCAAATTGTTATACAACAATGGAAAACTAAGGCAGAAAGATAATAGTCCAGGCAAGAAACTATGCAATCCTGAGCTGCAGTGGGGACACAGGAATGAAATATAGATGTATGAATCACCCCTTGGAGTTAAAAATAATTGGCTTAATATTGAATGACTATTGAATGCTAAGTATAACCCAAGTCAGAGGTAACCCCATGGTTCTGAGCCTTTATGACAGAAAGAATAACAATGCCATAATCTGAAAAGAGAAATGTCAGGCATGTAAAAGCACCATAAGGACCTTCTCAGTGCTTAGACAATGACCTTCAGGTCAGAAAGCTGTGCTGTGCCCAGTCCAAGAAATAAAGGAATTCTGAAACTAGTTGTTTGGTATCTAGGCTTCAAATTAGTCTCTTTCGAGATTTTGTTCTTCATAACTGAAACTATTAATTGTCTAGACGGGCTTTCTTCTTGTGTGTCCTGTGAAAACCTTCACAGGTCTCCATCGCCATCCCCTGATCTCTGTCCAGTATCTGTTCCAAGCTGAATCCCAGCTTTGTCTCCTCCTTCTGGTCATGAACCAGGCCATTATCCCAAAAAGGATTTTTGTTTTGTTTTACGAGGGAAAATGAGTTCAGATGTGATAAACCCTGAGAGAACCTCCCTACAAATGGTTGCCATTAGGAATAGAGTGTCAGAGAAAGACCAGAGTAGAAAGCAAGGCAAAGGGATCATTCAGGTAGGAAGCTGTGATTGAAATTGTGTGATCATTGAAAGAAAGTGTAAGAAGGCGGTTGAAAACAGAACTGTCTGGAGCACCTTTATAATGGAGGAGTTAGAAAATGACAGGAGAACTAGCTGTTTCAATTTTCATTTTACAAGACCAAAGTTTTACAAGTCATAGCATATGAAAGTGGAGGAAGCATGAGGCAGAAAATACTCAAAAGCTGGAAAGTGGGAGAGCAGAAAAATGGATTCTGTAGGAGACAATGAAGATGGGGACACTTAAAAATATATTACCACATTATTTGACACTTAGGAGGTCACTGGTGACTTCTAATAATATTTCAAGAACTTAGATAATTCTTGTGAAACGGTGCGGAGGCCATACTTTGAGAAGTAGAAGAGTGAATGAAAGGTAAGGCTCCTTATCCAGTATCAAGGACAAGATGAAGGGTAATAAATGAATACACTAAACCAGAGGTTTTATCTATTATCTCCCCTACTCCTCACCCTGTAAGGTGGGTATATAAGTCCTGCTTTAAAAATGAGGGTACCAAGTCTCCGAAAGTTGACTTGTCCAAGGTTATAGAGCTAGTAAATGGCAGAGCCAAGGCTAGGACCAAGTCCATTTGGATTTAGAGCCTCTGCCATATCTCTCTCCCCAGATCAACTTCCTGAAAGATGAACCCAAACATCAGTCTCATGGTAAAACAGAAATATCAATAATAGGCCTGATCTAATAAAGAAAGATACCATCATAGAAATAAGGAGACGTAATGTGTCCTTTTATTGAGGGAGGATAAAGAAACTAATAATATATGTCAATCAGGGTGAAAGTTCTAATGCCATGATTAATAATCACAACAGGTCACAACAATTTAGCATAGCACTTACCACATACTGTTCTAAACTCTTTTATGGACATTAACCCATTAAATCCTCATTAATACCCTTTGTTATAGGGACTCTTATAATCTCTATCTTTGAGAAGAGGAAACTGAAGAGAGAAACTGGGAGAGGTCAGGCCAACTTTCCTAAGGTTAAACCAACCATAATGGCAAAACCAAGGTTTAAAACCCAAGCATTCTGTGTCCTAGGTCCATGTTCTCAATTCTCTACTGTAGAGCCCATTAAGTGACCAGGATATAAACCTATATTTATATGACCCCAAAGCTCATGTTCTCTTCAGTGTATCACAGGGATTACAAGCCACATAGACAGAGGCAGAATCGCAAAGAAGTCTTTCTAGAACATCTTAGCTTCAAGAGAAAAACAGGTGTGTCTGGACATTCAACAGATGTCATCAACAGAAGTGGGAGATCTGTCACCTAGTCCCAGAACAGCTAACTATCTAATTTAAGACCATCTCAGCTGGAGCAAAGGTTTAAGCTTTTGCCCTTTGCCTGAGTTGTCAACTAGAGTATCAAGAGAAAGCATAACTCACATCTTTTACACACAGAAAAGGAGTAAACATAGGATTGAATTTTAATCCTGCGCTGGAGATGGTGAATAATTTGGAGTCATAAATCCTGGGCAGCCAGAGTGCATTAAATACATAGTAACATCAATTTTCAAGTATGTACAAGAAGTGGAAGAAAGCAGAGACTAGAAATAGAGTGGACAATATGTATGGGGAAAAATAATAGCACAGCTAGAAAAAGCAGTGATTCTGGACCAAAACAGTAAAAGCCAATTGATGAATAGCCATCAGGTAGCTCTTGCAAGGCCTGTGATTGGATTCACATGTGATTTTTGTACCCATACTTGGATGTGACTAGTCTGCTGGCAGGAAAGGGAAAGGGAAACCAGTGTGGCCTGTACTTCTAATAGAAACCAAGGGGAAAAAATAAGACTTCCATTGTGAATAGAGGCAAACACATTGTCCTTTTATATCTATGAATGACTTAACCTCCATTATTTAGCCAGTTGCTTTCTTTTTTATTTTTAAGATTTATTTATTTGAGAGAGAGAGAGAGAGCAGGTGGAGGGGCAGGGGGAGAGGGAGAGAGAGAACCTCAAGCAGACTCCCTCGTTGCAGGGAAAGGGACATGGGCTCGCCCTCACAACTTTGAGATCATGACCTGAGCCAAAACCAAGAGTCAGACATTTAACGAACTGAGCCACCCAGGTGCCACCATTTGCTTTCTTTAATCAAACATACCCTCGTTCTTTGTTAAAATGAGGTAGCTCTGAAAAAAATAGCTCCCAAAGACTGAACAGGACAAGTCATCTACCAACTACCACTACTAAATACTGTGCCTCACTGGCAACTGTTCCAAATTGCAAGCAAGCCTAGAAGGAGTGTTTAAATCATAACAGGAGTTTCTAAACAATTCATTAACTGAATTACCATAATAATATTCACTTATGGAAGCACCTTTAGTTCTGCTTAATTGTTCAATTAACATTTTTATATGCTGAAAAAGAATAATAGCATTTAACTAATAATGTATGTTCTAAAATGAAATATGACCTAGCTAGATTATCAACATAGCCCAAATTTACTTCACTTTGTACCATGATGCTTGTGAAATATTTTATGTTTGAATGCTGGAAAGTCCTCCAAGTTATCAGGGCCAAAATCAAGGAGAAAAGGCTCAACACAATGTGAAATGAAAGTGAATACCTCATCTTTTCCTGTGAGCAAAGTATTTTCCAGAATTACTCCTGTCTCTGAAACTAGAACTTTGATTCGGTATTGGTTAATGATTCCATTTGGTTGTTGTGGTTTCTTCCAAGTAATTCTTATTTGTGTAGCTTCTACTTCTGCAAGTTGTAAATCAAATATTGCACCTGGAACTAAAAAAAAAATGAAGGAGGGAAGAATTTAAAAGTATATTTTTAAATTTTAAAAATTCCCTAAATGCTTAACTCACCATTTAAGATTTGTAAGAAAGTCTATTAGACTAAAACGATTTACTATTTATTAACAATTAAATATGTATAAGATTCTTTAAATATATAGATAAAGTTAAGTTTCTACAGATTGTTCTCAAAAATGTAAATAAGAAAGAGGATAACATGGAGTAATTTCCTCAAATCAAAATGTCATAATATTTGTTTGAAACAAATTCATTAATCAAAATAACTTCCCAGAGAAAGCTGTTTAGGGATGATTAATGCCCAGTAGAAACCTTGAAAGCTTTATAAAATTATAACAACATATCAAAAAATAATATCCAGAAGACTTTGTATGAAATGAAATGTAGTTGGTAAATTCAACTCGGTTGTCATTCAATTTATGACATGAGATTGCTTGAAGAGTTGATTGATTTTGGTCTGCTGATTTTACAAATGAATTATGTGAGTCTCTAATTTCAGGTATCTTTACTTTTTTCAATAATAAAGAGAAGCAGAAACAAACTAACAACTGGTTTACAATAAAGCACCAAGTACTTACATAAATTCTAGTTAGAAAGTGACCAAGAGTGACATTCAGTAAACCTCCCAGTACCACAGGAGTGGTAATAATGGATTAAGGATAAACATGCCCTGGGCTTTTGTCTACTTTTTGTTTATAGCTAGTGTGATTATGAATAGCCAATTAACCCCTCCCCTAGGTTTGCTAATCTATAAAATGGGTAAAATTATATTATTCTTATCACTATGCAAGGTTACCATAAGCAACCTTGAATGAAATTCTCAAGAAAGAAAATAATATAACTACTTATGATCAAGATGTAATAAAACATCAAATTCATTTCCCTAAGCTATTTCATATCATTTAGAACAGAGGCACTTTAGGGATATAATATAAATAGAGAAGGACCCTTTTCCCTTTTAAGATAACAGAAAGGAATTGAAAATTAATGTCACAACTCTTGTAAATATTATTTAAAATTACTTAACATAATTATGTTTACCTTAACCATATAGGAAACTGTATGGAGTTCTCATTCCATAGACTGAGTTTTTTTCTTTGTCTCTATGAAGTAACCACTTAAAAAGCCCCCTCAATACTGTAACAATACAAATATTTCTAAATGTTTTTAAATAGTTAATGGCTAGATGAATGAATGAGTCATTCTTGCCTAAGATTTTCATTCCTACTGCAGCCAAGATTTTCATGTCCAGCACGTAGTAACACCTGTGCTCAAAATTGGGATATAAACATGAAAGTACAACTGTAACTTGCTAATTCTTTAAATCTCCTTTTCTAAAAATATTACAACATTTCTTTATATAGAAGGATAACTCTTTAGATTGATCTCTCCACACAGAATTTCTAATCTGAAGGAAAAACTGTTTGACCTTTGAAGGGTGGAGGAAGAGTCCTAGACTAGGACCCCATACTTGTTGATTCACTCCATAATTCAGCAGACTGAGCCCTCATCTTTTGGTCATTATTCTAGGCACTTGAGGATTGAGTGAGAAAAAAGATAGATAAAAACCTTTTGCACAGGTTACCTCTTGTATAAGTATATATAAAATATATATTGTCCCTAACATGTATTTGTCCTTATGTTTTTATCATATTTACCAACACACATATTTTCAAAGGCAGAGCAACTTTCCAATCAACTGTGTATTATGAAAATAACACAGCCATTTAAATAGTAAAGCTCCCATTCCACCTTTCTTCTACATTTTATTTTAGAGTTCCTATGTAAACAAAGCCTTGGCCAGTATTGTATAACATAATTCATGGAAGAGATCTGGCATTTTTCCATTTAATTTGAACTTGTGTAGAACCTCAATTGAAGAAACAAATTTAATGACTACGTTGATCAGATTAACAGGTAAGGAAACGCTGCCTACCAAAAAAACAAGTAAAGTGTCACTTCTATTTGATATAACACACTAGTGGAATACCAAAAACTACCCAGTACAGCAAAAAAGAAAAAAAAAGGTGTGTATATGTGTGTGTGTGTATATATATATTTTTCTACTGTCCCTTATTTAATCGAAGAGAAGAATAAATCTTCTAATTTACAAGATTTCCAATATAACTTAGTAAGTATTGCTCTATGTCACAATGCCTTTTTAAATTACAGTTCAAGTAAAGATTAAGTGGTTCTATATTACGCTAAAAATGTATCCCAAACCTGTATAAGAACAACTGTAAAGATATCTCTCTCTTTTTTTTCAATGAAAGAAAAAAAGCTTGAGGGATAAAGGAAACGACTCCATTTGTCCTTGTTCTTGTCCTTAGAAAGATACTTGATCTGTTACACCACAAATTCTTATGAGGAAACCAGAGAAGTATGGATTAAATCAAACTCCTTTAATATCGATACCAAATTAACTAAAGAAAATCAAATACACAAGGCAATTATTCATGGCTCAGCATCAATTCTGAGGTGTTGTCCACAGGGATTACCTAAGAATCATTCTCAAGTCAATACATCTATAAATTTTATTAATAAATGAGAAACAGAATAGACATATAAAGGATAAATAATGTTCCAAATGATTTTAAGCTTTCAAATGAAAAAGTATTAGAAAAAATAAAATGGAAACAAATGGTACTGGGGCAAAAAAAAATACATTAAAATAAATTTTGCCATTATGTAGCGTGCCTGGATGGCTCAGTTGGTTGAGCATATGACCCTTGGTTTCGGCTCAGGTCCCAAACTCAGGGCCATGATCTCAGGGTTGTGAGATCGAGCCCTGTGTTAGGCTCTGTGCTCAGCGGGGAGTCTGCTTATGGTTCTCTCTCTCTCCCTCTGCCCCTTCCCTGGCTCTCTCTCTCTCTCTCTCTCAAGTAAATAAATCTTTTTAAAAATAAAATAAAATAAATTTTGCCATTGTCTAGCAAATTAAACTAATGTATTAAATTTTTTTAAAGATTTTATTTGTCGGAGAGAGAGAGCACAAGCAGAGGAAGCAGCAGGCAGAGGGAGAAGAGGCTCCCTACTGAGCAAAGAGCCCGATGTGGGACTTGATCCCAGGACTCTGGGATCATGACCTGAGCTGAAGGCAGATGCTTAACCAACTGAGCCACCCAGGCATCCCTAATTTATTAAATTTTAATTAAATTAAATTAATTTTGAAAAAAATCTATTGACAAAAGTCATTGAGAACCCTGAAAAGTTGAGTCTCTCAGTGATTTCCCTACAAAAGATTTTTCTATTTGCAGAAAGTAGCAAGTTGAAGGACAAAAGTCTTCACTTCCATAGTCTGTTTATGGAAGAATAAATATGGATTTCAATACTCTGCTTTTAAGAAATTATGTTAACCTTCTTATGAGATATTTGATACTAGTGACAGAAAAGTTATTAGGGGATATTGAAGTAACAAAGTTTTACTTAAGATTTGTTTAACCCCCCATGCAAATAATAAGGAAATGCTGGTGCCTATGTTATATACAATAGCACTGTCTCATTTTACGATAGGCAGCTCCATGACACTTTGTAACACTGGAAATTATTAAATTATCATTGTTTTCCAAAACCATCTCTTCTTCATACCTATGTGGAAATCTGTTCAGTAAAATATTAACGCATACATGGGAATCTTATGAAATGTATAGGAATACTGCCATAACAACATGATGTTGATTTTCAGTGATGATCAAAGTAGGCTATGGACCATAACATCCTTAGTGTTAATGAAATCAGCCCTGTATTACCATAGTAGCATATAACACTGTCGATAAGAGGTCAATTCAAGATTTTTCTATGAATATCTGTAGATTTGTTAGAACACCAGTTGTTCTAACATAACATAATAAAATAAAATTTAATAAAAAAGAACACCAGTTGTTTTAAAAGAACATTAATTTAAAAATTGGTCCTAGTGTAGTTTTGAATAGACTATAGTCTACTTTTAAATACGGAGAAGAAAATAAATTGGGTAGCCTTAATTAGAATACAAAGAACCTTGCTGTATTAATAAATGAAAAAGAATAGTCTAAAATTAAGATCTCAATTTTAACTGAAAGTATATACTTCTAGTACATTATTAGATTGTTCTCATATAGTTTAAAGATCCCCTATTGCAAAGTTTTAATTAGCAGGACTAGGACTAATTAGTGTTATCAGAAGTTGAAAAGCTACTGCATTTGCCAGAGCATTTCACTGAAGCCCTTCCTAAGTCTGAACTACCCCAAGAGAACTCCATGGAGGAAGGTTGGCATGCAGAGATAAGGACCATGCCATTTCTGCCCTTAGTGGAGCCCACCTGCTGCCAATGGAACCCCCTGAGAGCAACCTGGATATGGTCAGGAGGGTAGTAAGATAAAACTCAGGATAAGTTGCTTATTACATAAGGCAAAGAGAGTCATTTGTTCAAATTAATTTTGTGAGAAAAATAAGCCATGTGAAATATATTGAACAACGTCCTTAAAATTTTATTTATTATTTTGTGAATAAAGAAAAATGCAAAAGTAAAGGGGGATGAACTCTTTAAATAATGTCCAAAATCAAGAGCATGACATCATATGTGGCAATATATTACCTATTTCCCTATTTTTGTCAAATGCTAGATATTTGAATAATAGAATAATGACAATAAAACAATAATCTCAGATGGCAGATTCAGTTTAGGGGTGGCAAAACTGGCTTGATTTTATTTTTTTTAATTTTTTTTAAAGATTTTATTTATTTATTTGAGAGAGAGAATGAGATAGAGAGAGAGAGTATGAGAGGGGAGAGGGTCAGAGGGAGGAGCAGACTCCCTGCCGAGCAGGGAGCCCCATGTGGGACCCGATCCCGGGACTCCAGGATCATGACCTGAGCCGAAGGCAGTTGCTTAACCAACTGAGCCACCCAGGCGCCCAAAACTGGCTTGATTTTAAGGAAGACAAAAATTCTGTATTTATTTAACTGTATAACATAAGAATAAAAATTAGTTGGTCAATCAAGTTGTTTGAGAAAATGCTATTAAAATCAAACTCAAGGACTCTAATCTGATGAGGGCCAGGTCACTCTGCTGTTTTTGGTAGCCATTCATAAAGGCTGTCTAGCTTTCTAAGAAATGCTTAAGAGCATTTATTAGGTGAAGGGGAGATTTAAGGTGTAACGGAAAAGACATGCAAAGCTAAGATTCGTCTGACAGAAATACAATGGAAAAATATTAATATGAAAAAAATGAGAATATTTTTGCTTGTAAGTATACATCTCTTCCTTAATCTGTGTTTGAAATCATATACACATCAGCATTTTCATTTGAAATTGATATAAAACATAATTTTTTCATTCTTTAAACAGCAAAGTATTACCACGGTTTTTTTTTGACGGGGACTACAAAATTCCCTAATAGTTGCTGCCCTCTAATGGTCAAATACTTGAGTGATTTCTCTGATGAACGTATGCAGTTGTATGTGCATGTGTGCACTTGCACACATGTGTGTATTTAATTTACAAGTTACTGTATGCTAGCTATCACACAAAATCTGGAAACTTTTCCAAATGTTAATGTACTTATAATAAAATTGTGATCTTCTCAAATAATTGCAATCCCTAAGTAAAAATGAAGACATTTTAGCAAGTTTGATGTGGGCCAGAAAAATATGCAGTGAGACAATGAGGGAACATTTTTCAAACATCTATAACTGTGATGTTTAATACATGCAAACAAAAACTTTCTTTAGGAGAGCTATTGTTTTAATTATTTTGGGATGTGCTGGTAAATTTGTATTATGCACCCTCTAGGAATCCTCACTTGCTTAAAATACCCTTTTGTTTACAAACATATTTTGTTAGAGGCATTGGGGATATATGGATTCGCCTAAACATCATGGAGTGAGAAAAATCTATTCTACATTGAACAATGTGTGTCAAACGATGTTAAATGTGTTTGTTTCCTTTGACCTCATGAGGTTTTGCCAGTCTTCACTGTGAGTCACAAACAGACTGATACTACATGTAGTACTTTCTAATCTTGCTTGATCTCCAGTTCCTCTATCAAGCATGCTGCTGGGTTTAATGTTCTGAGGAACACATGTTCGGAATGCATTAGGTAGTAATCTGATAAGGAAATAGCATGAATTAAATAAATATAAACCAAATAGGTTCTAATATAATGTCTAATCAATGCAATAAAATCCACAAGCAGAGTAAAATATCTTATGAACAAACTGAAGAAGATGTTCTAACCTTCTGGAGGCGTGAATACTGAAATATTTGATTTGGGTCCAATGCCTGCACTGGTCTCAGCTGCAACATATACATCATACACCGTAAATGGTGTTAGGTTAGTGAATGCAAACTTCAGGTCTTTCGTGCTATTATCCAAAATCCGACCTGCAGAAACCAAAAGATACCACAGATTATTTTCTCATTAGGCATGCAATCATTCTCACATTTAAGTAGAGAGCCAAGAATAGCAATTAATGTTTGTTATTACAATTTTAAAACATTATAATTACAATTATTACAAGTTTCAAACATTTACCTTAGTGGTACATTGATATCAGGTTAATTAAAACAATGGAAACAACATGAAAATCTTCTAGTATTCAAAATAATTTATTAAATCATAAAGCCCTATCCCATTACCACGTTATTTTTTGACATTTTTTAAAAAGAAAACATTAGATTTTGGCTAATATTAAAATAGTGACAGTATTTTATACATAAATTTAGTTAATTAAAATGCTAAATATTTTCATTATCTTCTATAAAAAGACATATTCAGAAAATATTTGTAGTTCAGCTTCTGAGCAAAACTCCTTAAATAGTCCATCATCAAAATTCTTTTAATCCTCAACTTTACCTCTGAATACTTCTTTCTTTCTTTGCTGTAGCTGAAACCTGGCTCTCCCCCAAAAAAACACGGCTTCTGTTCCCTGCGGCCACCCCAAATGATCTAATTTTTCCCACTGTCATCAAGTGATGAGGCCTTCGGGTATAGTATGTGTTCCAACCCACCTCCTTCCTTACAAAAGCTCACAGCTTTCAATCTCATGTCATGGATGGCTTCCACCAGTCCTCCTTGTTGCTGTAATTGATCTTCTAGGCCCATGGTCACTCACCCTCATTCTGGATGATTTAGTGCCTGCTTCAATGTCACTGTCTTCAGTGCTACCATCTTAATTTGTGGTGATTTCAGGATCCCTAGACTTGATCCTTAAAACACTCCCAGCTCTCCTCAAATAATCTAATCCACCACCCTATCTCAGCCACTCCCATAGACATCATTATTACCAGTAACTGCGAATCTTCCATGACCTCAATTTTGTGAAACTCTGACTATTCCTTCTTATCTCCTGTTCACTTATTCTAGAACCCTGAAGCAACAATTCTTTAAGTTCATTGGGATCTCTAATCTGTTGATCTTATTATGAACTATTTTATTCTGCTTGGTTTGGTCCCTCACCACTCGGTTTCCACTCCTTATCCAGCCTCAATGGCACTGTCAATTATAATCACTACATTTACGTAAGCCTTCCATTCCACTGCCCTCCTCTTGTTGAAGGGAGCTGGAGAAAAACACAAATCCACTTTGATTGATATCACTTTATTCAATACAACACCTAAAAGGAGCCCCAAATTTTGCCTAGCCCCATACTCAACTTCCGTGACCCAATCACTCTCTACTCTTCTGGCTGATTTTTTTTTCATAGAACCATAGGATCTCAGATTAGGAAAGAATTTTAGAGTTTACTTAATTGACATCCAGCAATAATGTTTGAACCCCTCAAAATATCTGGCAAGGGGATGTCCAGGTCCTGCTTACTCACAAGGATGGAGAACTTGCTACATTATGAAGTTGCCTATATTATTTTTAGAGAGCTCCAATTATTAGAAATGCATTCATTGTTCTAAGCAGAGATTTGATCTAACTGAAGTCCATTGTTCTTCAGAAATATATTTGCAATTAGGTAGGTCAAGGTCCACCTGTTCAAACATCTGAAGACACGTATGTGCTCTAACACTTTTCTTCTCAGGAGTCATCTCATTCTTTCAGCTTCTCCTCAGGTAAATACGGAACATGGACAATGTTTTGCCACCCGTATATTTATTTATGATTTTAAACAAAAAGTCCAAAGAGTCTCACCTCCCTTATTGCTTTTCTACTATCTGCTTCAATTGTAGGATCTTATAAAAAAAAAAAAAGAGCATGGTATTTTTAAGGCGTTTGATAATACTATCATATTTTGCATAATTCTTACTCCAAAAGGTAAACACAAAACTGATTGAGACTTACCTGATGGTCCATATAATTCAACTCTGTAACTAAATTTCCCTGTTACTACAGTAGGTGGGTCCCATGAAATTGAAAAGGACTTCCCTGTAATGTTGCCTGTTATGCAGTTTTGTGGTGGTCCTTCAGGCACTAAAATGGTTATTAAAAAAAAATGAATAAATAATATATACTTAAAATAAATGAGCATCTTATTAAATACACACAATAAAACACAAAGTCAGAAAGAAAATAAAATATCACACTATGAGCAAAGGGTTTTTTAATTTTACAAAAAAGGAAAAATGAACGAATTGAAGAATTTAAATAAGACATGCTGGATCATCAGATGAACTACTTATTTGCAACAGTTACTAATTTAATTTAATGTTGTATATGACTGCACAGGGTGTTTCATTTCATTCCAGTATTGTTCCTCACACAGTTACATTGTCTTGATAACACACATATATTGAATTCAACCAGGCCTGGGCATCTGACTTGAAAAACACTCTCCCCCTGGTGGACACAGGTAGAAGGGTCAGGGAATTAACTTGACCTACATTACCTTATTGGCAAAGATCTTCACTTTCTGCATCAATATTTGTATTTGGTTCTGAGAGGAAATTTATAACCTATAGTTAGAAGATTCTAAGGTAACATTGGTAACATATAAAAATAATGACATTTTTGCTGTAATGTATGGTGATTAACATAATAAAAATTTAAAAAAAACGGCATGCTAAAAAAAAATGACATTTAAAAATAGTCTACTTTTCACAAGTGTGTTCCTGCATTTTACTTTCTTTTGATTGAAATGAAATATTCCAAATATTTTTCTCAAGCCAAAGTTCTTGTCTACTAAATTTCACTTTGTAAATGTATAAGAAGTATTGAAGGAGGAAATGGTATGATTCAAAGATGACTATTTAAATCAAGAAAAAACTTCAAACGTAATGTGATGAAATGATAAAAGCTGACAGCTATGTCATCAGAAAAAAAAAAATACTGTGCTTTAGGGAAATTACCCTACCAGTAATAATTTCCAGTAACTTCAAAAATTACCAATCACAAGTGACTGTCTGATACTACATATTTAATATGGTATTGTGTCAGTAACTACATAAATTTACATGTATATATAATACTATAATCCCATAATTAAATATATAAACACTCATAGCTAGAAATGTGTAGTCTTCAAATTTAGTCGTAATAATATCTAATTATACTCAATGAATCCTAACACCACCACCATAAGGGAGGTACTATTGCTGTCTCCATTTTTCACATAGGGAAACCCAGTGCAAAGAGGAGATAAATAGGTATATTTTTTAAGTACTATTTTTGTCTAATATTGAAATGTGAATCACATATTTCTGCCACTAAGGGTGTTACTTCCACATTTGGTTATAACAGTATCAGTGAGAGGAGGCTGTAGATGATTATAGGATAAGGATAAGGGCAGAGATGATTAAGAAAAATTGCTCAGATCAAAGAACAATAAAAGCTGTTCATAGGATCATGGTTATTAGCTCAAGAATCCATTCTTTCAAATCTCCTTTCTCTTTTTAGATGTTTATGTTAGTATTGTAAAAGAGTACTGAAATTAAAGATGCTCCAGATGATATGCCCATGATCTATTATTGGGGGGAAATGTTATTGGAAGGGAAAGAAAGTTTTAACAAAAATATCTACATGGAAAAAATGAAAGATTATTATATAACTAATTTAATTCTTTGTTTTTTCGACCTATACAAAAAATGAAACCATACCTGATTCTGGTGTTCTGACAATTGTACTATCAATATAACCTGCTTCAGTTGTAACAGCAGAAACTTCAAAAAGATACGTTGTATAAGGTCTCAAATGTGTCACTACAAAACTGATAGGCTCTTTCCACACAGAGCTTATCTTACTCCTCGCCAACGTGCTTGACGAATATGTCGTACGTGATGGAGGCGTAACTCTACCAAGGGTTGGAGAAGGGCTGGTTGTACTCCATAAAAAAGATTCATTATTCTCCTAGTAAATAAAATAAATAGCAATAGAAAAATAATGTGGTATCTCTTGATGAACATGAGAAGTGTAATTCATTTATTTTTCCTTTATAGCATAAATATTATTCTTAAATTTATGTGTATGTGTATGATTCATTAAGATTTTAATAGATTATTATCTATTCAAGTTATGGACAAATTTGCTGTAACTTAATTATACCCATTTATGTTTACAGTGTTAGAACAGAATATATTTATTGCTTTCTTTATACCTTCATATTTCTTATGAATAGGACTTCAGAAGGCTTAGAATAAAGGTAAAGCGACAGCAAAATCATTGGTAAGAATTTTTAAAATTCATTTTAAAAGTGCAAGAACCAAAGAGATAAACTATTTTCCCTTTTGTGAAATTTCAAGCATAAGTCACTTTCTCACTGGTACTATCATTTTTTTCCTCATAAATACTCAAATGATAAAGCCAATTGTACATACATGCAAGTATGTATGTTAGTGTGTATATTAAAAATACAGCCTAATTTTAAAAAGAAGGTTTTAAGACTTTTATAACTTACCATATTTAAAACAAAAGTAATATTCTTTGTTTTTCCATCAATAATATCACAAAGATCATCTAGATTATTTTTGGAAAAGCATTATTATGGTACTTCCAGGGATTTCCCATAAATGATTAGAGTCATAAATTCTTCACCAAAAATATGTACAACAAAAACAATCTACTTCCACAAACATAACTTTGACTGTTGCCTTCCCTACTCCTCCTGTCATGTGGAAATATTATCTTTTTTCCAGTGATATTCTATACTTTCCTATTTCAGGTCTTTTTATAAAATATCTTCCACCCAAAATACTCCCCTTACATGATCTGCCCTGTCGTTACACCAAGGCCAATCCAACGTCCATTAACAAATGCTACTCCTTTCATGAAGTCTCTTCAGAGCTCCCTGTGAGATTTTTCTATCTCTTGAATTCTCAAACCCTTACCTTATTCTACCTTGAATACAGTCAATTGTGTATAACATGATACTATAACTGAACACTATAAGGAATGAAACAGCTAATAACCACTGAGGTTAAAAAAGTTTCCAGATACTGGAAACTTCAAGTTATAAGCTCACAACTAAAATTTCTGAGACACAGAAAGTGTTCCACAATACTTACATTACATTCTGGCATTTTCCCAGTCAAAATGTCTTCTACTCTGATGGAGACATCTTTCACTACTGTTCCACTTCTGGCATGTTTCACACTAATCTTGAAGCTGGTAATTTTGCCATTTGGTTGCCGAGGTAAATACCAAATCAGGTTTACTGCCGAATAGTTAAAGGCCTCAACTGTGAGATTCACCACTTTTCCTGGAGCTGGGGAAGTGACAGAGATTGAAGGAAAGGAAAAAACACTGATATAAAATTTAGAATGGCACTTATATAATGTTGAGATGTTATATTTCTCATGTCATATAAAATTAAATATACTCTGTTAGAAAAAAATCTACTTGGGTGAGACTTTTTGAAATATATTTAATTAATTTTACCTAAGATAAAAAACTGGAATTTGAGCCCACAGAGTTGTGTTTAAGAGGGAAATAAGTTTTACTTTAGGATTATTTGTCTAAGGGATCCATTGGTGAACTATTTCAAATAAGTCTGAAAAATATCCAATCAACAGTTATTTGTGAATATACAAACAAATTTGAATAACAAATCCTCTAAAATATTTTGGAATTATGTAGATTGCTTAGATAATGAAGAAGTGGCAAACTGAAACAATTATCCAACCAACGTAAATATCTAGTGTCTAATATAAAGTGAATAGCACCCAGCTGGTTGTGGTTATTATATTTTGAGTTTTATACAACCTCAAAATCAACTTTCATCAGAATTCATGATACTTTATTATCAATTATTGATAAACCACAATAACAATCTATATGCTGGGTGTACCCGGGTGGCTCAGTTGGGTGGGGATCTGCCTTCGACTCAGGTCATGATCCCAGGGTCCTAGGATGGAGCCCCATTGTAGGGCTCCCTGCTCATCAGGGGAGTCTGCCTCTTACTCTGAGAGAATGTGCTCATTCTCTCTCTTTCTTTCTCTTTCTCTTAAATAAATAAAATTTTTTAAAAAAAATCTATATGCTATTTTAGCTGAGATGAGACAAACATGAAGCCAGAATGAAAATTATGCCCACTAATTTCAAGGTAAGTTATGCAAAACTGACAAAGTAGAGCAAGTAATCAAGATCCTTCAGAATATAGAACATGACAAATCACTATTGAGAGAAATAAAAACAAAACAGCATGTCTGTGGTAAAACAAAATAAGTGATAACAGAGGTGCCTACTATTAAGATACTGAATAATTAGAGTTTAAATGCACATTGTAGGGAAGAATACCAAAATATGATTTGTAAATGAAAGCCATATAAGTTACATAAGGTACTTAGGTTGTGGGAAAGAGGTTGTATATGAGTGATATGAGTTAAACCAGAGAAACTAGGAAACTTAAAGACAGCTGCATTTTAATGGGAAAAAATAAAACAATTTGGAAGGATGATTAATCATTAATAATGGATAGAGTGATGGATGGAACTTTTTTTCTCCAAGGAAAACTCATCAACGTAATTAATTAAAGCTTAAGAAGGACAATGACAATATAACTGTCTGACACTGAAGATTTAATATTTGAATTTCTTTTGGATGGATAAAATATAATAAAGCAAAATATTAAAATGTTAAATATATGATGCTATGAAATTATGAGTTAAAACTTTTATCATGAATCTCTTTTTAAAACTGAATATATTTGGCATATAACTGTATAAATTTAATGTGTGGGGCGCCTGGGTGGCTCAGTCAGTTAAGCATCAGTCAGTTAAGCGTCTGCCTTCGGCTCAGGTCATGATCCGGGAGTCCTGGGATCGAGTCCCGCATAGGGCTTCCTGCTCAGTGGAGAGTCTGCTTCTCCCTCTGCCCCTCATCCTGCTCATACTCTCTCTCTCAAATAAATAAAATATTTAAAAATAAAATAAAATAAATTTAAGATGTATGAGGTGTGAATTTGATACATTTCCATATTGTATTATGACCGCTATTGTAGTAATATTTAGTACTTCTATCATATTACATAATTATAATATCACATAACTATAATATTGCATTGTTATCTATATTCATTATACTGTGCACCAGATCTATGCTTATTTATTACTTGAGGCAAGTTTGTACCCATAAACAACATCGGTCTTATTCTCCGTCCTCTATCCTCTGGTGACCAACATTTTACTCTCTTCATGAATCCCAATCACTCTTTTAAATTTCTTATTTGTGTAAACTATACAAATCTTTTTAAATATGTCTGATACACACACACACACACACACACACAAATTAAATATATACATATAAAAAAACAAATGCAATTTGTTTTCTAAACATTTTCAAATGAGCCTCAATAATAGTCACGGGGAACTCAAGTATAGAGAAATTTGAATTTATAAGGTAACCAAAACTTTATTAAATACATGATCTCAAAATATTTAAAAAGTGACCAGAAATATTAAATACATAGAAAGTAATTAAATATGCTGGGGTACCTGGGTGGCTCAGTCAGTTAGTTAAAGCATCTGCCTTCAGCTCAGGTCATGATCCCAGTATCCTGGGATCAGATCGAGCCCTGCTCCTGGGATTGAGCTCCTCTGGAGCCCCCTGTAGAGCCCCCTGTCGGTCTCCCTGCTCAGCAGTCTGCTTCTCCCTCTCTGCCCCTACCCCTGCTCATGCTCTCTGTCTCAGATAAATGAATAAAATATTTTTTAAAAAGAAAGTAATTAAATATGTTAAATAACATTTAGTGAAAAAATGGTATTTTATTAACTTGCTTTAATAATTTTTGTCTCAATTAAATATTTCTGCTTTTATTTTCCGTTTATGACTTCATTATGTCTGAAGAATAATCCTGGCTCTTTTCTGTAGTTGGAAGGTCTTTCCCTACTTTAAATATTCTATTTTCTACTACTGGCGTTTTATGTACCAAAACCCATTATTTGTTGATGTTCATAGAGTGAACTTATCCATCTTGATCCAAGTAAAGGTTTGACACTGTGGTATCAAAAATTTCTGTTTATAAAGTCATTTCATCTTTCAGATAAGTGTCTTCCAACACTTTGAGGATATATCTAGACTAGTGACATGCATAAATTTGTATAGGTATGTGAAGGTGTCTACGACTTTTCAAAGTGTACACTCTGCAAAGTATATATTTATTGAGCCAGAAAGAAACTTCATAAATCCAATATAGAGACTTTTCCTACATTTCTAAAGATCCATCAAGTTGAAAATGGAGGTGCATTCTAAGATCTTAAAGCCAAAATAAATTCTATGTTTACCTGAAATAATGCTGCATGGGAAGTTAAGAAGTTGAGATCTTTGTGCCTGTGGATGCAACATCAACTCAGTATGGCATAAATAGTTAACCTGTATACTCTTCCCAAGAGTATTTTTATTCATGGGAAAAGAAATTCCTTCTGATTTAACAATAAAAAATGCAGCTTATTTATTCCATTGAACTATTCCTTAAATTTGTGTTTTTTATAGCATAAGTAATAAAAAGGGGCACTTGGGTAAAAACTGCAGAACACTGACACAATTAAATTTATATTTACATTATGTTTTTACCTCTTTACATTTACCAAAAAAAAAAAAAAGTCAATATAGGGGCAAGAGAAATTATATAATTATCTGATATGCCCAAAAACACACAATAAATGAGAAGACAAAACTTTTCATGTCATTCAAAAGTTATTCCAATTAACTTCCCTAAAACTTAAAAACATAAGTAATAAATTTTTATTTTATACCCTAATGAATATTTAATTTTCAAATGATAATTTTCCCACTTGAATTTTAGTGGGATTATTTAGTTGTACAAATAATTTGAAAGTCAATATGCTCAAAATCAAAAAGAGTAATTTAAACCTCATAAATCATTAATTTCTAATTTTAAATAAACTCCTGAATTTTCTCTAACTTCTTATGGAATAGAGCATGTTTTCATATGATTCTCTAAAGTCTCAAATAGAAACTAGGCCACAAAGCTTGATGCATGTTTTTTAACATGAGCCATTACATTATCCTCTCTAGATACACAGGGCCCATTTCAATTTATCCCTTTGGCATAAAGTGGTTCACTGGAAGATTTTTATCTTTTAAATATGTAAAACATTTATAGTTGCAAAAAATTATGAAAATTCTTTTTATAGCAGTTATCAGTAACCTGACATATTACTTAGTAACTCATGTATCTTAGCTCACAAGAATGTAAGTTCCACAGAAAATACCTGTTGTTGAATGGAGATCCCATTATTTATTTAATCATACTGCATTTATTGGTTCTAACTTTTTGCTATTATAAGTAAATAGAGGAATTATTAAATAAATAAAAGCACCTCCAATCACTAACTTATTTTTATCATAAAGCTTATGTTCTACTAGGCTGATATATACAATAAAAAATAAGCAAGTAAATATGTAACATATCAGGCTGGTCCAATGAAGAAAAATAATTTGTTAGGACTAGAGATGGACAGGAGGAAATAGAGGCTATTTTACAAGGTGTAGTTAGGAAAGTAATGTGAGATTTGAATTAACTAGGGGAGAGAGACATGCGGATATTTAGTGAAAGAGTATTCCAGTTAGAGGAAACAGCAAGTGCAAAGGTCCTTTGATGGAAGATAGGTATGGATGGTGTATTTGGAGGGAGGGGAGAATGTCAGAGATGGATCAGAGAGGGAAAAGAACATCCAGAGTGCTATGGACCACGGGAAGGACTTACGGTCTTATTCTAAGTAAGACAGGAGCCCTATTAGGAAGAGAGAAGCAGGGGCGCCTGGGGGGCTCAGTCATTAAGCATCTGCCTTCGGCTCAGGTCATGGTCCCAGGGTCATGGGATCGAGCCCCATATTGGGCTCCCTGCTCCGCAGGAAGCCTGCTTCTCCCTCTCCCACTCCCCCTGCTTGTGTTCCCTCTCTCGCTGTGTCTCTCTCTCTGTCAAATAAATAAATAAAATCTTAAAAAAAAAAAAAAAAAGCAAAGAGAGAAGCAATATGGTCTGGCTTATGTTTCAAAAGATGATGTTTCTTATATGGAGAAAGGGAACTGTAGGCAGGTAAGCTGGAAACAGGAAAACCAGTAAGGAGACTTTCAATTGTTCAGGCAAGAAGTGATAATAGATTAGAGTGATTTGCAATTAGGGTGAGATTCAGGATGCATTCTGATGTAGTGCTGGCACAATTTGCTGGTAGAGTATACTATGAGAGGCATCAATGGTACATCAGGCTCTTTCCTCTCCACCACTGAAAGAAGGGAGGTATCTTAAATTGGTTTGATAACGACTATATGTTATGGAATAATATAACTATAAAATCTATATTTCCAAAAGTCTAATGTCATAAAAGTGTGTATGATTTGGTATTAACAGGAAAAAGTAGGCTATAAACTTGCATAATTGGCATAAGGCTACTTTCATGAATATATAGTCATACAGACACATATTCATGGGAGAAAAAAAGGACCAGCCAGGAGTGCACCAAAATGGTAAAAGAGTTTTTATATGACAAGGCCATGGATAATTTTTACTGTCTGTTTCTTATTTTTTCAAAGTTTTTTTTAAGATAACACCTACTGCTTTCATAATCATAGAGAAAAATATATAATTTTAATGAATAACTATTCAAGAAGACTCTAAAAGTAACTGAATGGCCATGCTTTTGAAGATTCTATGGATTTTAACACCATTATCTGGTTTATATGCCTATTTATTTTAAATGACAAAAACTCATAATTAAGTTAAGTTGGAACAAATGATTTAGGCAAATTACCACTTTCTGCAGTTTGGAAAAGAAATGGGTCACTAAACACTCCAATACCAGCGCTGTTTTCAGCCGCAACCTAAAACAGACCAAAAGAATTACGTTCAAACTTTTTACTCTCTAATTAAACAGAATCTGAAATAATAAAATTTTGACTTGTTGATAAGTCAAATGATAAAGACACTTTTCCCTTAATTCCTGCAATACTCCCAAAGTAGAAAGCACACATGTAGCTATTCCTTATTTCCATTATCCCTAAGGGTATATTTGCAGCCTTTTGATTCAACAGATTTCTTCAATTCCTAATGGAAAAATTAATAGTCAAGTTTTATAGTCAATTAGTAGTATTAATAGTAACAGTTATTATTTATGGGCAACTTTTACGTACCAGGAAATCTCCTAGAAATTTTATGTATCTCATTTTATCCACATTATCAAAGCATAAAGTGTTTTGATCAGAATTTTATAGATGAGGAAACTCATAGAGTGAAGTCAAGTAACTTGCCTGAGTCATACAGGAATTCCAGAATTCCACTGAAGTCATGCTTATTTCTAAAGCTCAACCTCTTTCCATTATATTCACTTCATGCCAGACACTATGACTATTTCTGTAACAAATACGAAACCATATATATGGTATCTGGCTTTAGAGTTTACAATCTAATCAGTCAAATACATACTCAAGAAAACAATTTTAAAAATAAGCTTAATCAGTTAGACTAAGTATTCTGAATTTAAAAGATAGAAAAATTATTTTTGACTCAGATAGCCTAGCCAAATAGACTAGAATAGGCAGAGAAATGTCATTATTGAGATTAAGACTCTTAATGCTCTTCCAAATGCCGTAACTGGCGTCTGAAAACCTTAGTTTAAATAGAACTCCACCAACTCCTAAATGAGTAGTTGTAGGCAATTTACTGGTCCTAGTTTAAGTCACCTTTTCCTTCTCTTTAAAATGCGAAAAATGATACAACTATGTCATAGAATTGTTCTAAGGACAAAATGAAATAACACATGTAAAGTACTTTTTTTCCCCAGATTATGTAGATTAGATTCTACATTTGAAGATATCAAATGTACTGCACGAAATACCCTTTGGAATTCTGCAATGGCTAACATTTATTTGAACAGCGTAAAGGTCACAACAATGATTTATAAAGTGTGGGATTAAAAGAAGAATAAGGGCTTCCCAACAGGCCTGAAATAAGAGAATTCAAAGGAATAAAAATTCAAACTCCATAAAAATAGATCTAAGCAGAACTAGGTTAGCTAAATTACCTTTCTGTCTGTAACAGCTTCTTATCACATTAAAATTTAATCTTTACATATTAACTTCAATGGTATATTTTAACATATAAACTAATCTAAATATGGGCTGTTGACAGAAAATAAGTATACTATGCCATTTTTATGTGTCAGTTAGAAAATGTCTCCTACTCTTTACCCATGTTTCTGCAATGAAATAGCCATCACGAATCTTTGACTTTGACTTTTGCATCAGTAAAAATTTCCTTTTAACTGTTCTCATATGGGGGATCCCTACTATAGGGAAGCTCTCTAATTCTTACTGTGTGCTTTGCTTTCACAAATAGGCATGCTTCCAATAAGGAAACCCCCACACCAGGCAAATTCTCTCTTTCCCATCATTTCTTACCATCCAGAAAGCCATCTCAGTTATGTCTTATCACATATTTATACAGCTTTTATAGATTTTTTTCTCCATATTCAATTATCTTAAAAGCTCAAAGAACATATTGATGTTATGTTGAAAATAGAAAGGATCAAAAAGATATCTGTATCTTTTACTATACTCTGGAAATATCACAAATATATCTTAATTGTAAACATTTTCATATGGCCTAATTTAGGATTGCTTTTTATATGCTCTTCTTTAATTTCTAAATAAGATGTTTAATTTTGCATATTAAACATTGTAAAGAACTAAAAATTTTTATAAACACAAAAGACACAATAAATGTTCAGGAAACACTTATTGAATGGAACTGAATTGAATTCATTGTTCTCCCAAAAAGCTGGCTCAATAGAAACTTTCATACCATTATTCAAATTTTGATAACAGACACACAAATACAATAGGATTAAGAGAAAAATAACAAAGATAACTTAAAGGTTAATGAAAAAGTAGAATATTTTTACTCTTAAGCCTAAATTATGTAATTTAAACTTGATTTATTATTTGAAAAAGTTGCTGTTAAATGTTTTTAAAATAAATAAATTATATAAATACACCTAAAAATGAAAAGCGATTACAACAGTTGTTCAAATTTTAAGAGCCCAGATGGGCCCTGAGGTCATGACTCAGATGATCATTCTTCAATCACTTGGCTGTGTTCAGCTTTAAATGCTGGTGGGAAAATCTCCTTCACTTTTAAAATTAATACTAAGCATTAATATGAAGTACTTAATACTTAATACTAAATATTAACAAAATATTACCTTGATTTCATATGTTGTTCCAGGATTAAGATTAGTAAGAAGAACTTCCAGACCGTCTGGCTTTGTTCTAACTTGTGTGTATTCTGTTTGCATCCATGGACAAACTTCCTTATATTTAACAATGTAAGATATAATCCTTCCATTTGGATTAGGTGGTGTATTCCAAGACAGAAGAATCCCGGCAGATCCAACTCTTTCTCCTGCTAGGAAGACTGGAGGCCCTGGTTCTATTTAAAAAAAAAAAAAAAAGTTATTAAAAGGTCAAACAATTATTGTATTTTCACAATCATAAATAAGAAAGTTTTTACAAATGTAGACTTTTGAAGTTCCCAAAGACTAATGGTATCTCAAATGTGACTTTATCCTCCCTAGAGCTTTGCTACCAAAAGAAAAAAAAAAAGATTAAATGCTTTGGGGGATACCAGAAACATTCTTTTATAAGAATGTAAAAAATGGAATGCTACCACATACTACATGCCAAATACACTTTTGATGCCAGATCATTTTTAAGAGAAACTTATTTGTGCAAAGCTTACACATAAAACTAAGAAAGCGGGAACACAGTGTTACAAACTAAATAATTCTTCCTGAGCAAGTATAGTGAGTCCATTTTCATGACTCTGTATTATTTAAATATTACCATTAGCCATCTCTCTGATCCATTTCACAAACAAGTACAATTATCTACTCTCTGAAAGTCAAGAAAGCTAAAAAACCATTAGAACACAGGTCTTAAAGATATCACTTTCTTAAGTTTCCATTTTGCTTTAATTACTAACCTGTTTTCGTGTATATAAGGCACATGGTGCTAATGTAAGTATTTCCATCCAATAGATTTATACTAGCAAATACTTCATTAAAAATACTTCATAAAAAAAGGAAATATATACTCACTTGTTACATTGGTTGTCACTGTTCTACTAACAGGTGAGCTGTATGTTGTAGCAGAAATAGAAGAGATGGTTACATCGTACCTAGTACCAGGAACAGCATTGGAAACATCAACCTAGAACACCAAAAACAAATAATTGCCTTAAAACTCTTTCTGGAAAACAAGAAAGCTAAAACAATAAATCTATCACAACAACAAAATAAAGTAACATCTCACACGATAACTCTGCACTGTTTAAAATATTCCAAGTTCCATATTATTGCAAAATATAATAAATTTGTTCTATCACATAACTATTTACCAAGTAACAGATAATAAAAACTTATAAAACATACTGTGTTATCAAAAACTAAATCAGTATTTCAATCGCTCTAGCTTGTTGTCACAAGAAACAACTATTTAAGAGTCTTAAGAAATCTACAGCCCGTTCCTTAACATTCTTAGGAGTATATATGAAATACCTGTGTCTCTGAAGTTCCAATAAAAAGTAAAAGAAAAATGATAAGAAAATCCATCATTATTACATTTTTCAGGCAGTGGAATCACATTGATGGCTCTAGAGAGAAATGTTGCCTGCATTAATGATTTAAAGACAGATCCTCCTGGCAAGTACACAATTAATGAGACTGGATTACTCAATAGCTCTGCCCTTTCTTTGTTAAACTATTCATGAACCCTTGGATGGCTGGCTGTAGGTTCGGGGTAAGACTTAAGAAAAAAAAAGGCATAGACGTTGCTAAGGTAACAGTCCACCCATGCTGAAACTCACACTCATCAATTCAGCATCAGTGTTTTTGTCTTCATTTTATGCTTTTAAAAACTCTCAAAGGAGTAAGTGTTCATGGTGAATGATTTTCATAAAGAACTTTCCTATGAGGACCAAATATAAACACAAGTTGGCTCAGCAAGTATGACAATGAAAACTATACCTGATACTCTCCACCTCCAAGATCTTTGATAGTAACAAAGCCACTGTCAGGAACAAGATCCACATGAAACCTTTCCACATGGCCAGAGGGCAGGCTCCAGTACAGAGAAAAGGAATGTGTGGAAATATTGAAGGCTTTAAGTCTCTCGGGTTTTTCTGGTTCTGATATTGAAAAATAGAGGTTTGAAATAGAGTTATTCTCCTAAATATTCAAAGAAAAAATGAAAATCAATAATCTGTCAGATTTAAATATAACCACATTGTTAAAAAGCACTGAGTCCTTTAAATTATCTCTGGTCACACAATGGTGTTAGGCATCTAAATCTTTAATAGTTACTAGTTTTTAAATATAATTATCAGAAATGGTATTTCAATTTATGTATCTGTTTCTGGGATATTCTTTACCTGCTAAAATCTGTTGGTTGTCCAAATTGTTTTTTTCCTTTAAATTTTTTTATTGTTATGTTAATCACCATACATTACATCATTAGTTTTTGATGTAGTGTTCCATGATTCATTGTTTGTGCATAACACCCAGTGCTCCACGCAGAACATGCCCTCTTTAATACCCAACACCAGGCTAACCCATCCTCCCACCCCCCTCCCCTCTAGAACCTTCAGTTTGTTTTTCAGAGTCCATTGTCTCTCATGGTTCATCTCCCCCTCCAATATCCCCCCCTTCATTCTTCCCCTCCTGCTATCTTCTTCTTCTTTTTTTTTTCTTAACATATATTGCATTATTTGTTTCAGAGGTACAGATCTGTGATTCAACAGTATTGCACAATTCACAGTGCTCACCATAGCAGATACCCTCCCCAATGTCTATCACCCAGCCACCCCATCCCTCCCACCCCACCCCCACTCCAGCAACCCTCAGTTTGTTTCCTGAGATTAAGAATTCCTCATATCAGTGAGGTCATACAATACATGTCTTTCTCTGATTGACTTATTTCACTCAGCATAACACCCTCCAGGTCCATCCACGTCATTGCAAATGGCAAGATCTCATTCCTTTTGATGGC
>NW_027397076.1:26389992-26520355 GCF_003265705.2 Callorhinus ursinus
ATGGACATCTTGGCTCTTTCCACAGTTTGGCTATTGTGGACATTGCTGCTATAAACATTGGGGTGCACGTACCCCTTCAGATCCCTACAGCCCAAATTGTTTTTTAAAGCTTATGCTCTAATTGAAAACTTGGATCATTTTAAGCAAATTACTTAAGTCCAAACTATTGATCCAATTACCTGGATATTTTAACCAAGCAGAAGATATTGGAAAAAAAATATTACTATCATCTGCCAAATTTTTTTAAAGGGTAAGCATTTCTGATGAATATTTACTCAGGTGTCTCCTTAAAAGAAAAGCTGTTTTCATCTAGGAAGTGAACTACGATAGCTTTTAAACAGTAATTTAAGTATTTATTTTAATTGTCCTAGCCACTTCAACCATATTTTTCTACCTTTGCTTCCACTGCTCCCAGAGTTTTGTTTATGCTGCCTGTACCTCCTTGAAGGGAGTTTTCTACATAAAGTTCTTCTGACTGGTTGCCAACGAGTCAGATTTTCACTCTGCCTTATCTTCAGTGCAGATTCCAGAAAAACAATATAGGGGGAGGAAGAAAGATTATGAAGCCAAGCATGCAAAAAAATACCTGATAAAGACCAAATCTAATACCATTTCCAAAAAGAAGGACTATGAAGTTAATTATTTAACTCTGCTTATCATTTTCAAGTCCATCTATCAGAGATGATTTCAAATGGATATAATAAAAAAAATGAAATACACATTTCCTAGCAAAACTGATAGGGCCATGGCATAAAATAGAAACCTTAAGAGGTCAATTTCTCACATTTGGGCAGGTGAGAGATACTTTTAGAATAGTCTTTCTTTATCTTCTTTGAAAATTTCCTTTAATGCTTATAATGCTTCCCTAGTAACTGATCCAGGTATTGATCAATTAATTTCCACCATGACATTCTCAAAGATACAACAAACAGTCTCTTGGCATCATCTCCAAACTGTCCATGTAGGGAAAACTGTAGTCTTATAATAACTCTTTAGAATACTGTAAACCCAGGTGTGCCTGGGTGGCTCAGTCGTTAAGCATCTGCTTCTGGCTCAGGTCATGATCTCAGGATCCTGGGATCGAGCCCCGCATCGGGCTCCCTGCTCCACGGGAAGCCTGCTTCTCTCTCTCCCATTCCCCCTGCTTGTGTATCTGTTCTCGCTGTGTCTCTCTCTGTCGAATAAATAAATAAAATCTTTAAAAAATAAAATAAAATAGAATACTGTAAACCCAAGGTAAAAAGATCAGAGGAATACCCAGTTTGCATGGGTAGAATTCCTTTGTTGTGCATAGCTGCTGGCATTTTTTCCTCGATCATTCTGCACACAGACCTATGTCCTCTGTATTCCCAAGCTTCAGAGAAAAGAGCTTGGTTCTTCTCACCAGCCCACATTAAAATAGGCAGAAGTCTAACATGACAAAAGTCCAACCAATTACTACTCAGGCTGACTGATTTATGTGAGGGCTAATACTATGTATTTCCTCAAGGATCCCGGAAAGTAACTAATATCCATGAAATCTTAGGCAAGAAACTGGAAAAAGACCTGGATGAAACTATGGAAGAGAAAAAAAGATAAGAGAAGTGAAGGTCTGCTTACTGGGATGGTGGTGAGATAGGATGTAGTTTCCCAGACTGTGGTTTAAGATTACATGCTGAAGGACTCTTGGCTAAGGATGAAGCATGTCTCACCAAGGAGAGGAAGAATATATTTGTCTGGAAATCTGCCAATCTGATCAAGAGAGAAGGCCTGGAAGCTTCAACACAGTTTGGTAAAGACTTTTCAAAGCAGAGTGAATAGAAGCCCTGGAAATGGACAGAATTTAGTGTAACTGAGAAAGGCCAGCCTGAGTTTCTGGAATCAAGTAAGAAAGAAGAAGTCTGATGATTATGCAGGCCATAATAAAGATGTTAGCTTTTTACCCCGCTAAATACAATGGAAAACTATAGAATTTGAAAAGGAAAACAAAGTGATTTTTAATTATTATTTTAAAAGATTACTTTGAAATGGTATATGAATGGCATAAGATTTGAAGAGAAGCAAAAATGGCAATGAGAGGCCAATTAGTAGGATATTGTGGTAGTTTGGACAGAGAGGAAGGAGGCTTGTCCTTAGAAAAAGGTAGTAGAGATGGAGCAATGCTTATGTCATTGTGGAAGAGGGCAGATTCCTGGATATGAGCTGGAAGATTCAATTAACTGAAAGTAAATGCCATAATAATATATGATTTGTACCTCATGGAATATAATCTCTCAAAAGGTGGGAAAATATGAAGCAAAAATATTACTCTTAACCAAATTGTTACTAACCAATAAAAATCAAATTGTGAGATGGATGTGTTTGGAGTTTTAAGAGAATATCACATTGTGTTCAATTTAATTAGGGATAGCAAACAGAATTCTAGGCTTAGTTACATATTTTTTTTTAAACTAGAATTTCTCAAGCTAGTCCTCAGAACCCTAAATCCTTAGAGTTTAATAGATGTTCTATGATTAAGCCACTTTGTCAATAACTTCTTTTTTAAGTTAAACAGCTTTCTTTATTGCAGGATATCTCAGAGACTTAAATATGCTTAATTGTCTCGTGATTCTATAAAGCAGCAGTGTCCAAAAAAAAAATGTGAGCCACATTAAAAAGGTAAAAATAAACATGTAAAATTAATCCAATAATACATTTTAGTTAACCCAATATATCAAAAACATCACTTTACATATAGTCAATATAACACCATTAATGAGCTAGTTCCCTGTCTTTCATACTGTCTCTGAAATCCTATGTCTTTCACACTTACAGCACAGCTGAATTTGGACTGGCCACATCTTAAAACTCAGTAGTCATAGATTGCTAACCACTACATACTGGACAGTATAGCCTTAAAAAAATCTCTCAACTTTCCCCTTGGCATTTTGGTAAATTTACCTAAACTGCATTTTGAGAAACCGAAAAAAAAAAACAAATATAATCCAACAATCGATGTCTATAAAGAAAAAAAGTTCAAAAGAACTAGGAGGACCTCAAAAACAAAATTCTGATACAAACTACGGTCTATTAACCTTTAAGAAAGAGAGTAAGAAGAGATTCAAAATGGAAGAACAGGCTACACAGGGAACTCCTCAGTAGATTCTGACTCAAAAGAGTATACATACACGAAGTGAGAACAAAATGTTACATACCTTGGAATATCCACAAAAAAGCTCCACATACTTATCAAAACACTATCAAGAAAACAAAAACCAGCTATTTTAAAATAAAATGAGAAGACTTAAAAAGTTTCCATTACCACTATTATTAACTTTTATTTATACTTCCTACGTACCAACACTGTATATAATAAGCTTTGCCTATCACATTTAAATCCTTCCATGATTAAATCATAGGCTGGGCATAATATATACTATGATTGAGGAGATACTCATGCATAAGACACACAAAATTATAACTAATACGTACCGAGTTTATGATACCGTATACACTGTGCTAGCACTTTCACACACTGTATTTAACAGTCATAACAATTCATCACTACAAACTATTATCACTGCCATTTAAAAATGAGAAAACTGAGAAACAAAGAATTTAGGCAACTTCACCAAGGTCTCAAAGCTAACAGGTGAACGGAAGAGCCAGGATTTAGACCTAGAAGCAACAGCTTCAAAACTTAAGGTTCAATTATTATACAAAGTGGCTTACAAATAACAGCAGATCAAGAAATTCTAAATAAATCAATACTTTATAGAGGATTTAAGCAGTAAGATGATCCATAGTCTTACTGTTAAGTCTAAGATTATTATTTGAATTGGCCCCCAATTTAAAGGGACTCCATCTAAATATGTCCTGTGTCAAGGCGAAACATATTCATCAAGCCTATAGCTTCCTCTTATTTCAGAAATAGGTATAAACTATTAATAAAATAAACATTCTCTAATAAGTCAGCATCTCCTTAGGTACCACAAGAGTCTAAACAAAGAATCATTTTTTTAGTACAGGCATTGGTCATAGGCCCTGGAACTGGATTACTGGGTTTAAATCCTGGCTTTGCCACATAAATAAGATTGTAGGCAAAATCCTTAACCCCTCTGTACCTCACTGGCCGCGTCAATTTGGGGATAGGAATACTGCTACTCCACACACTGTTGTGAGAATAAAATTAGTTAATACACATAAAGTGCTTAGAAGAGTGTCTTGAACATAGTAAGAGCTTAGTAAATGTAAGCCATGATTAGTAGTATTTGTTACTCCTGCTGGATTTCTCTGTAAACCCTGGTCATCTCTCAGTGAAACCATCACATTGCCTCTTTTTTATTTCTCAATTTTAGCCCCATCCTCATGTCAGCAGTGCTCTGCATACAACGGGCCCACCTCCATATTGTTCCATTATTACCGTTCTCTTTACAAAAAGCAGGGCGGCGGGATTCCCGCTCCAGATGAACCCCTCCCCCAATCTGGAAATCTAGATTATTACCCTTCCCTATTTCTGTTCTTATCAACTCACTTCAAATCACGCCTCTCCTCTAACAGCAACTTCCATTACCCACCTATAATCTCTCAAACTATCTCCTACACCACCTGTACAACCAGAACATCAGGTTCCTACTATTTCATAAAGTGCTTTCTTTAATTAAAATGACCACTGATAGTCTATATCATCCACGAAACTTTTCTGACACTGACATTACTGTCGTTACTTTTTCCTCAGACCAAATTCTAAGTAAGCAAACTCTGTCCCATTTACTGCATAATCTTCTTTACCTGTCTATCAGCAAAATATTTATCATACTTTTTCTCAATCTTTGCTCAGAGGTCTATTTGATCTTTCCGTTCAACCACATGTATCAGTCCTTACCACAGACCATTTGCGATTTTGCCAACTTCTGGATTTCTGGGGATTTCTGGAAATGAAATTTGATCATCATGGTTAAGATCTTACTTGTATGTAGTGGGCAGAGGTCAGGGATGCAGCTAAACACCCTACAATGCATAGGACAGATCCACACAAGAGAGAATCACCCAGCCCAAAATGTCAATAGTGCTGAGGTTTAGAAAATCTGCCACAGACAAAAATTTCTTGAGTGGGTCCAATTGTAATATGTTGGATTTTATACTTTACTTAGTGTGACATTCTGAAGAAAAGACACTGAATACATGATTGAACATATGTGCTTTTTAAGAAATAATAAAGATGTGTAGTATTTATATATAAACAATATTTAAAATGTACAAAGTAGGGGCACCTGGGTGATTCAGTCATTTAAGCATCTGCCTTTGGCTTGGGTCATGATCTCAGGGTCCTGGGATCGAGCCCCATGAAGGGCTCCCGGCTCAGTGGGGAGTGTGCCTCTCCCTCTCTCTCTCTCTGCCCCTCTCCATCACTCATGTGCTCTCTCTCTCAAATAAATAAACAAAATCTTTAAAAATTAAAAATTAAAAATTAAAATGTACACAGTGTAATAGAATGTTTAAGAGCCATAAGAAGTCTCAAAGATCATGTACTCCAAATTACATTGAAACATAAAGCCAAAGATATTAGATAACAACCCATAATAATTAATAAGTATCAAATCCAGGAGTAAACTGGTGAATGAATCCTAAACACATTGCTTTTTTTGCATTGTCACATACATATCACATTTAGGAAAACAATAGTGTATTTAGTCTGTAGAATGACACTCCAAGGTGCCCACATGCGAACCCATGAAACATATTAATATGTGATGTTATATGTGGCAAAAGGGGTTTTAGATGTAATTAAGATTATGGACTTTAAAACAGAGAAATCAACCTAGATTATCCAGGTAGGCCCGATCTAAACACACAGCCCCTTAAAAGTGAAAGAGGAAGAATAGTCACATGTGACAGGAAAAAAGGTAGGAGAGAGTTTAAGCATGAGTGCAATTCAACCTTCTTTGTTGGCTTTGGAGATTGAAGAAGAGGATTACAAGCCAAGGAATGAGGCTTCCTCTAGAGCTGGGATCAATTCTCAGCTGACAGCTAGCAAGGAAATGGTTACCTCAGTCCTACAACTGCAAGGAACTGAATTTTGCAAACAATTTAAATGAGCAAAGAATTGGGTTTCCCCTGGAACCTCCAAAAAGAACACAATCCTCCAAATACCTTGATTTTAGACTGGTAAGATCTGTGTTGAACGTATAACCTACAGAATTAGGACATAATAAATTTTTTGTTGGTTCATGCCACTAAGCTTATGGCAATTTGTCAAAACAGCAATTAGAGGCAAATACTGTATGTTAAGAGACACATAACAAATCCGTAGACTAGGTTACCATTACATGTCTGCTTTGGATCATGTTGAAACCACAGTCTTAAAGATTACTTAAGAGAAATCTCATGAGATATTACAGTGATCATGTTCTTTTTTCAAAAATTTAAAATATTGATAGGTTTCACAGCTTCATCTGGATTTTAAAATGATGCTTTAAGTTATTCAGAATAAGATTTTGTTCTCTTCTCATATACAAACAACAAAGTCTTACAATATTGAAATACTTATAATTCCACAAATACACCATTATTCATTTATACCTCCATAATTTTGTTATTTCCTCTCTCTGTGAGTCCTCCTTTCCTCACACCCCACACCTCCTCTAGTCTAATTAGAAACTCCTTATCCTTTACAGTCATTACCAGGCTCAAAGAACCTTATCCAACCATGCCATGGACTAGTCATTTCCTTTTCTGTGCAACCAGAATAAGTTTGAATTTACTTACATTACTTCACCTATTAATTTGACTTATACTATATGTGCTTCTATGCTTCCATTTTTTACTACTCTCTGCACATTCTAAGACTGCTTTTTCATGTGTATAGCAAATAGTAGGACATAAAAAGGCAATGAATAAGTTTTTAGGAGGATGGATGATCTCCATGTCATCCACCTAATTTCACTAGCTGGACCTCTAATTTAATGTGACACTCAAGTATAATATTAGCTACATTTCATGAGCACTGACTAGAAACTATTTTATCTGATTTGCATTTTACATATATTATGTAAAGAATCCACAGAATATCCCAATAAAATGAATATTTTTACCCTCTTTTTATAAAGTTTAAATTTTCAAATTTCAAAAAAAATTCATTGAAATTTCAACTTGAACAGTATGATATGCAACACAAATGTGAATTTTTAAAATATCAAAAAGAATTTGTATACCTGCAATAACTCTAATAAATGTGCCCGGTCCTTCAACATTGTCTCTCACTCTACATACTGTGATGTTATATATTCCACCAGGAGTCAGATCTGTAACTGTGTGCTCTGTAATAATTCCCCAAATAAGGTATTCTTCTGTAAATGTTCTGTTTGATATATAAATCTTGTAATGAGTGAAGTTAGTCTCTGTTGGATTCCACATTAAATTTGCAGAAGTAGTATTCACAGCTTTTAATGTTAAGCCACATATCCTGGATGGTTCTATTGAAAAGGTAAATTTATACAAATTAAAATCGCACATAGATATGTAAAAACAAAGCAAACATGAATAATATAATTTAACCATCTGTGTACTAATCCTTAAATTTATTCATGTATAACATCCTCTATGTTCAGCTCTGCAAACAGAGAAATAGGACATTATATATATTTGAGTTTCAACTTAAGTAGCTCATTAACATCCTCCCTAGTTCCCAAATGTCTTTCCTTAATCAATCATAAGTCATTAGTCATTCCTGTACAAGACTTGCGCCTCCTGAGTGCTTGTAACAAGAAGTATCCTTATACCATATAATCCCAGGTTTGTTAGCTACTACTTAGCAGTTAGCTAGATGTTGAATAAAAATGAAACAGAACAATGGGGCGCCTGGGTGGTTCAGTCAGTTAAAGCATCTGACCCTGGGTTTCAGCTCAGGTCATGGTCCTAGGGTCTTGAGATCAAGCTCTATGTTGGGCTCCGTGCTGCGCATGGAGCCTGCTTAAGATTCTCTCCCTCTCATGCTTGCTCTCTCTCTCTAAAAAAAAAAAAGAAAAAAGGAAAGAAAGCGAGGGAGGGAAGGAGGAAGGAAAAGAAAGAAAAGAGAGAAAGAAAGAAAAAAAACAGAATAAAGAAGTTAGAGAGTAAGTAAGGGCCAGAAGTAAGGGTACTTTCGAATGTGGTTCTGGTTACATCAAAGTTTTTAGCATTCCCATATTGCTGCATTTTTAATATATCTGTCAATGGAGGCAATGTTGTTTCTTGCACTACTAATTGGTTTCCACTGAGAAGGGATCCTGTAGACCTCACAAACTTTCATAAGAATTATTGGTAAGATATTATTATTCCACCCCACCCAAAATATTATGAAACTGATATACAGTAAATTTACAAACATCAGGGAAGAGAAAAGTCTGTTTATCAAACCCCTTCCTCAGTAGAAAATGAATTGTGTTTATATTATTATGGCATCTACATATAGTGTTTGTGTGTATATACAAACATATATATCCATGTGTGCACACATGTATATTCCATATATGTGACATACAATACACACTTATACATATATGTTGGCTTCAGATTATTAAGAAAAAACTCTAGGTACTTCCCAATACATTTAGTCATACAAAGATTTTTTTGTTGTTCATATAGTTTTTGAGAATTATCTTAATCATATTTTTATGGTCATAATTATCCTTTATTATCAGGCTTTACATATTAAAATAGCTTTATTTATGCTAAGCAAAAATACTTTAAGTTCTTATAAGACTATAAGGCAAAGAATTTATTTATGATATACCCTTACTTGTAGCCACTTTCTTCATTACAGATACACTGTAATCTCTGCCTCTAACTGTCTTCACGTCCAACATGTAGTCCACACCTGGAGTCAAATTCTTTACTTTGGCTTTGTTGCCATACACAATTACTTTAAATATCTTTTCCCTTCTAGATGTCATACAATAAGATATCTAGAGAAGGAGAGAGAGAAATTTATGCTTTTAATTGTTTAAAAATAATTTACTTAGCACTAACTCTGTACCAAATTCACAGACATTAATACTGAAAGGAAGGCGTTGTAATTCTTCCTGTCTCCACCAAGGAGTAATTTGGGGCCAGCTGATATTGAATAACTTAGTGAAGTTCACATAGTTAATAAGCATAGTGGACTGACCCAGAAGTTTATGCACTAAAACAGCAATAGTCTCAAATTGTTTTCAAATTTCATTTATATATATATACACACATACATACATATATACACATACATGGATATATACATATATACAAATATATATAAATGAAATATTTAAAGTATATATTTGTGTACATATGTGTGTATATATGTATATTCTCTGACTTATATGTGGATATGTGTATAATAGATGTACTGCATAATGAACTGGACTTTTCATGTTGGTCACCTGAAAACAAAAAAGTATTGTATAAAATTGCTGTGTAAAATTCCACTCTCCCAACTCCATGTAAGTAGAAAATTGGAGGAGGAGAAAGCAGGAATCGTTCGAGTCCCAAGTTTCTGACCTAGTGAAGAATACCATGGCTTTTCCCTGGCTTCCCAAGGTATGGTAAACGGTAATTCTGCCCACACCCCACAAGGCAGGTAAATGAGAGACTGACATGTTATCACTCCTGTAAATTGAGGAGTGTGTGCCTCAGGAGAGAGCCAGTATTTGGAGGACTGTTAAACAGATTGGAACACATTCAGCGTTAGTTAGAGGAGTCAAACAAAAACAAAATAGCAAGAGAGAGAACAAGAAAAATAGATACCTGGAATAGAGAACGCATTCCAATTTTTATTAAATGGATGCATGATAAATGTCACACTCCATGCCAGCCCATCTTTCACTGTAACCTGAGCCAATCAATTATTCATTAAAGCTCTGAGAACTGGCATTGCTTTTAGAAATTTTCAGTGGAATACCCTGATAGTTCTAATACCTTAGAGATTTATCGATTCATTAAAAGCTATAACAATCTTTACTCTTCTTCACTCTATATTTCATGTTTGTAAAACAGAAAGATATATACAAATGAAAATAATGACATGATAATTCTATAAGTTATTTAAATGTTATTATGCTTTGAAAAACAATTTTTATGTGGTAGGAATCAGAGAAACAAATTTCCTAGGTAGGCATGTTTACCGCTGTCTTGTGGGAAGAGTGCTTTGTTACTGAGAAAGGACATCATGCGGTCTAGAAGCGTATCATTGTTTATCGATTTATAAGGTGTCACTGACAATTACCTTGCTTGTCTGGCAAATGGAAAGGCCAGAGGAGGAGTGAGGAGAATGCTGAGGATTTCCAGTACAAAAAAGGATGGTAGGAGGAAGTAGCTTGTAATAATAGAATATAATCTTAATGGAGTACTAAATTTGAACATGTGAAGAGTTATATTAAGGCATTAATGAATGGGTAGAAAGAAAAGAAATAGTCTGTAGTGATCTCATGTAAAAATATGTAAATTCTTAAAATCCAATTTGAAGGATAGAGGTTTGTTTGTTTCCCAAAGTATGTGGACTACACTTCTAATAAAAACCAATCAAAAAAATGTAATTTTGGCTTTATTTCTACTTTTAAAGCATAGTTTGAAGACCTGGGATGATTAATTTTAAATGATTAGGAAAATGATCCCAATTATGCAATTACATTGTGCTAAGCACACAGGATACTGTTCCTCAATTCATTAATATTTAACAAATAATCGCATTGGTTGAGAAAGACTAGGATAACCATTAGTAATACGATATAGTTGAAAAAATAATCTGAATCCTAAATATTCACATGATTTCTTAGAATAAGTTTCACTTACTAGTAGATAACATAATTTACAGTCTCTGGTGGGGGAAGTGTTCATACAAAAATAGGAAAAATTAACTCTAGGGTTACCTGTTTTATCTGACAACAAATGATTTTATGGCCTCAGTTAACCCTAAAGACATTTGCCTTGAAATGAGAATTAGGGACAGACAAACAAGGGTAAAAAAAACAAGTGAACTTTTTACAATTAACACTAAAAATGTTTAGAATTTTCACTAGAGAACACCTACACTGAATATAAAAATGAATCGAATCATTTCAGAAAGGATAGAATTTTTAATGAATGATTTATTAGGAGGCCCCTATCATTGAATGACATTTAGAAATAAATAGAATGCTCACTCCTGACTTTGTGAACTTGCTAGTGTAGAATAACTTCTTTTCCATGAGTATGAACCCTACTAAAAGTGCATCTCAAGTTCTACCCTTCCCTGATAACTATATTCAGTATTGATATCTTCCCTCCATAATTACCCTAATCATACAGGGGAAAACATTGTTATGTAAGGTTTTATTTATTTATCACACATTTATTGAGATTCTAATTCAGGGCAAGCATTAGGACAGGCACAAGGTATATTGTGATAAAGAAGACAGAAAAGGCATCTGATTGTAGGGAAGTTACCTTCTAGTGATAGCACCTAACAACAAGCAACTCAATAAATAAATGAATGAGATAACTCAGCTACAACAGGGGTTGAATGGAAAGAGCAGTTTTATTTAGATTAATCAGAAAAGGAGATGAGAAGATAATATTTGAGATTAGAATATAATAATAGGAAAAAGACAACCAAAACTGAAAGCTAGATATCCATGCAAAATGAATGTCAAGAGAAAAACTTTGTAATGAAGATGTTTTTGGTATGCTAGAGGAACAGAAAAAAGAGTCACATATGGTTGTAGTGTAGTAACTAAGTAGACAGGATATCTAGATGAAGGTCCAATCAGATGAGGTCTTGGAGACCATGGCAAGGAGTTTAGATTTTATTTGAAGGAAAATGGAAATCAACTGGAAGATGTTAAACTAATGAGAGACACTATGTTTTTAATAGCTCTCTTTCCTTCTCTGGCTGTTATATGGAAAGTAGATTGTAAGGAAATCAGGAATGGAAACAGAGACAGCCGGGATCTAAGAAGCTTCCATCTGTCACCTAGGCTGCTGCTCTTAGTAAGAAATGATAGTGACAAGGACAAGAGAGGTGGAGGATGGAGAGAAATAGATACATTGACAATCTGTTTTAGAGGTATAAGTGGCAGAACGAGCTGATGGATTGAGGGAGGAGAGGATGGGAAGAATTGGGCAGTGATTTAAAGACAGTATCCTTTCCTGAGTTGGGAGAGACTGGAAGGAGCAGGGGTGGGGATCACAAGAGAAAGGCACAGCCTTGTAAGCCATGGCAGGAGTCTTTAAACCCAAGAATGATAGATATTTTTTACTTCTAGGGAAGAGCATTCTGATTGTTGTGTGGCAAGGGAGGGGGTAGAGAGATTCACATTAAAATTAAGCTCCCTCGGTTGTGAAATGTGAACCATGTAACTTAAAAAAAATGAAAACTAATAATTCAGTCCTTCACTCATCAAAATATTTATTGTCTCCTATTATATGTCAGACACTGGTCTCAGTAGTGGGTACCAAATGGTGATCAAAGCAGACAAAAGACCTGCTCCCATGTAATTTGTATGTCAGAGCATTTGCTAAACACATTATCTCATTAAATTCCTTCAACAATTCTATAGAATAACAATATTATCTTCATTGCCAGATGAGGAAATAGGGCCAAAGAGTATAAAAACTTGCCCAAGATCTAACAGTAGAGGTGAAGATGGGATTCAAAGCAAAAAATTCCAGGGCCTTGATTCTTCCATTCCACCATAATGCCTACCACACCTTGTAAAATCACAGAAAACTAAACATAGGTGTGTATATCAAAGTTGCATCAGCCCAGAAATAAACTCATGTTTACATGATCAATTAATCTATGACAAAGGGGCAAGAATACATGGAGAAAAGACAGTTATCTTCAATAAATGGTGCTGGATAAACTGGACAGCTAAATGCAAACAAACAAACAAAAAGAACTGGACCACTTTCTTACACCATACACAAAAATAAACTCAAAATGGATTAAAAACCTAAATATGAAACCTGAAACTATAAAACTCCTAGAAGAAAACATGGGTAGTATTTTCTTTGACATCAGCCATAGAAGCATCTTTCTAGATATGTCTCCTCAGGCAAGGGACACAAAAGCAAAAACAGACTACTGGGACTACAGCTAAAGATCTCAAAGTATTTTTGATTTCTCCTTTGATTTCTTCATTGACCCATTGATTGTTCAGTAGCATGTTGTTTAATCTCTACATATTTGTGACTTTTCCAACTTTCCTCTTACAATTGATTTATAGTTTCATACCACTGTGGTCAGAAAAGATGCTTGATGTAATTTCAATCTTCTTATATTTATAGAGATTTGTTTTGTGGCCAACATGTGATCTATCCTGGAGAATATTTCATGTGCACTTGAGATGAATGTATATTCTACTGTTTTTGGATGGGATATTCTGTATTTATCTTTTAAGTCTATCTGGTCCAATGTGTCATTTAAGGCTGATTTTTCCTTACTGATTTTCTGTCTGTTACATTGATGTAAGTGTGGTATTAAAGTCCCCTAGTATTATTGTACTGATGTCTATTTCGTCCTTTAGGTCTATTAATATTTGTTTTACGTATTTAGACGCTCCTCTGTTGGGTACATAAACACTTACAAATGTTGTATACTTTTGTTGGACTGAGCCCTTTACCATTATGTAATTCTCTTCCTTGTCTTTTATTACAGCCTTTTTTTTAAGATTTAGTTATTTATTTGAGAGAGACAGAGAGAGAGAGATAGAAAGAGAGAGAGAGAGGGAGGGAAAGCATGTGAGTGGGAGGAGCAGAGGGAGAAAATCTTCAGACTCACCACTAAGCACGAAGCCTGATGAAGAGCTCGATCCCATGACCCATGAGATCAAGACCTGAGCTGAAACCAAGAGTCAGATGCTTAACTGAGCCACCCAGATACCCCATTACAGCCTTTGTTTTAAAGTATATTTTTTCTGATGTTAATATAGCTACCACAGCTTTCTTTTGGCTTTCACTTTCATGGAACATATGTTTCCTTCCTTTCACTTTCAGCCTGTGTGTGTCCTTACACCTGAAGTAAGTCTCTTATAGACAGCATATAGATGTGTCTTCTTTTTTTATCCATTCAGCCACTCCTTGTTTTTGGTTTGAAGAATTTAGTACATTCACAATAATTATTTTATTTATTTATTTATTTATTTATTTATTATTTATGCAATCTCTACAACCAACATGGGGCTCAAACTCATGACCCTGAGGTCAAGAGTCACATACTCCTCCAACTGAGCCAGAAGGGCACCCCTCACAGTAATTATTGGTAGGTATGTACTTATTGGCATTTTGATAATCGCTTTCTGGCTTTCTTCTCTGTTCCTTTCTTCTTCACTTGCTTTCTTCCCTTGCAGTTTGATGACTTTCTTTAGTGTTATAGTTAGATTCCTTTATCATTATCTTTTGAGTATCTACTATAGGTTTTTGCTTTGTGGTTATCATGAGCCTCACATATAACATTTTATGTATAGTCTATTTTAAGTTGATTGCACTAAGTTCAAATGAATTGTAAAACTCTACATTTTTACTCTTCTTGCCCACATTTTATGTTTTTGTTGTCATATTTCACATCTTTTTATTTTGTGTATCCCTTACAAATTATTGTAGTTATAGTTATTTTTATTACTTTTGTTTTTTTTAGCCTTCATACTAGCTTTATAAGTGATTAATCCACTACCTGTACTATATATTTATCTTTACCAATGAGATTTATACTTTCATATGTTTTCTTGTTATGAATAAATGCTCTTTATTTTCAGGTCAAAGAAGTCCCTTGAATATTTCTTGTAAGTCTGGTTTAGTAATGATGAACTCCTTTACTTTTGCTTGTCTGTAAAACTCTTTATCTTTCCTCAATTCTGAATGATAATTTTGCTGGGTAGAGTTTTTTTGGTTGGAAAACTCCTGAATGGTTGGAAGCCATTCTCTTCTGGCCTGCAAAATTCCTCCTAAAAAAGTCTCCAAAGTCTAACAAGGATTCCCCTGTAAATCACAAAATAATGTTTTCTTCTATCTGCTTTTAAAATTCTCCAACTTTTGATATATTAATTGTAATGTGTCTTGGTGTGGATCTCTTTGGGTTTGTCTTATTTGAAATTTTCTGAACTTCCTGGATCTGGATGTCTGTTTCCCTACATAGGTTAAAGCCGTTTTCAGCATTGCTTCTTCACATAAGTTTTCTGCCTCTCTCTCTCTTCTGGGAGCCCTATAATGTGAATGTTATTCCACTTGACATTGTGCTGTAAGTCCCTTAAGCTATTTAGAATTTAAAAATTCTTTTTTTTCTTTTTGTTGCTCTATTCGAGTGAGTTCCACTATCCTGTCTTCTAGATCATTGATCTTTTCTTCTGTTTCATCTAATCTGCTGTTGAACCCCTTTAGTTTTTTGTTTTGTTTGTTGTTGTTTTAGTTTTTTTTTTTTAGCTCAGCTACTATATTCTTCAGCTCATTGGTACTCTCTTCTATGTTTTGGTTTTTTTTTTTTTTTTTTAGTTCAGCTACTATATTCTTCAGCTCTGTGAGTTAGTTTGGTACTCTCTTCTATGTTCTATCTTGTTGAAGTTCTCACTGTGTTCATCCATTCTTCTAAGTTTGGTGAGCATCTTATTGATGATTACTTTTAACTTTTATCAAGATAAATTACTTATCTCCGTTTCATTATGGTCTTTTTCTGAGGTTTTATCTTCTTCTTTCATTTAAAACAGATTCCTTTGTTCCCTCATCTTGCTGCTCTCTCTGTGTTTGTTTCCATATATTAGGCAAAAAAACTACCTCTCCCACTCCTGAAGGACAGGCCTCATATAGGAGATAAACCTTATTGTTCAACCTTGCCCCAACTCTTGGCTGTCTCTCAAACCTTTGTGATTGTCCAAAAAGTCTGATTTATTCTTGATAGGTGCCAGTTGAAGAGGTGTACCAAGACCTGCTAGTGTTCCAAAGGAAGAGATCTCAGTCATTACCTAGTTTCAGACTGATAGGAATGCAGACCCCCAGGAAGCGGTTTTAATGTATGCAAATATATATAGTCCTATGGGATCACAATCATAAATCTTGCTGGCCTCCAGACCATGTGGTCTGGAGATGTCCCCTGGGCAAAAGTCGTAAAAATCAGGGCTCCAAATGAGTGTAAAAGTTCCTTTCTGGGAGGTACCCACAAGCTTAGTGAGACCAAGGGAAAGCACAAAGATGGTTTCCCCCAGCAAATGTTCCCTGAGAATACTTACATAGCCTCTAAATGTGTGGCAAACCTGAGGTCTGCCCTCTAGGCTGAAGCTTCATGACAAGTAAACGGGCCTTTTACACAGCAAGACTGAGGGCGTGCTTTGCTCTGCTATCTGTGAAGTGCCCTAGGGGTGGTGGTCTTCTAAAACTGTCTCTCTAATTGTTACTATCCCATGGAACCCAGGAACATAAGCCCCCATGGCCACAAGAACCAGTATCAAGGAGCATTCCCTGTGTGGACTATGTGCCTATGCCTATGGCTTTAGCTAGGGAGCAAGAGAGGTCAGGGCTGGGGCATACCTACTGGTTTTACCAGGCCAGTGGGTGAATACAGGGACTACACATGCCCACCATGCTAGCAAGTTAGAGGAAAAGCACAAAAATGGCTCCTGCTAAGTCCTCTGTCACTGGACAACATCCCAAGAGGCCACTGCCTTTCCAGCAGAAACTTTAAGATAAGCAAATGAATCTCTTTCACATATAGTCTAGAAGCTTTTCAAACTGCTGCTTTCAGCTGGGCCCCAGGGAGAATGAGTCTGTGTGAGAGCCCTTAGAGCAGTATCTCAATATTTTACAGCCCTCTGGATCCCCTAGACATAAACCCCATTGGTTTTCAAAGCCACATGTTTTGGGAGTTCATCATTCTGGTACAGGTCTTCAGGGTTGTGGTGCCTGATGTGGGGTATGAACGCTCTGCTTCTCAGGGAGAAGGTCCAGGTTTGTGATATCCCTTTCTATTGTGGGTTACTGTGGCAGGAATGGGGTTTTTCCTGCATCTCAGCCTCTCATACCCATCTCAATATGACCCTTTTATTGTTTATTGGAAAGGAGCTATTCATTTGGTCTTCAGGTCTTTCTCAGAAGGAACTGTTCCATCTGTAGCTATTGTGTCTGTGGGAGAAGGTGAGTTCAGGATCTTCCTATGCTGCCATCTTGGACTGCCCCCTTACTTGTGTCTTTTTACTTTTTTAATGTCTCTATTAGACAATTTAAAATTACACATATGGTTCTCATTCATGCTTTCCATTATATTTCTATTGGACAGTGCTAGTCTATAACATAATTCAGAGTACAAAAAAAACAGTTGAAAGGTGTTAAGAAGGAAAATGGCAAACTTCCATTGATGTCCTATATCAACTATTTGATTTTTTTCTAAGTTCACACTGAATTCTTTTAGGTCTTAAATGTGTGAGCCAATGTTTATTTTCATGCTTGGGATAGATTATACCTTCAGTTCCATTACAGTTATGAGATTCTTTTAAAGGATATAAATCTTTTTGCATTCCCAGTACTCACGAAAAGAAAGCCAGCAATCTAATAGTTTCAGAGGATTACTCACTAGAACAAATATTTGGTGTTCAAATGAATTTCACAGTTTGTCCATACTAATAAATGTTCTTTATATTTTGAATGTTCAGAACGCAGGGCAAAACAAAACAAGGATTTCTGTTTTATAAAGAAACTTCTACTATGAAATTTATTACAGAATATTCTGCATAACTGTATCACTATGAGCTTAATTCCTCTGAAAAAAAGGCAGAATTAATTGAAGTTGATGTCCACTAATATCATGAGAAATATCACATGTGTTTTCTTATGTTATCTGTGACAAAGACTCTAGTGACCTTGTATGCCATGCAGACTCCATCATTTCACATTGGTAGAGAACTTTTAGATGGTTTGGTTTTTCTGAGAACTCATTAAAAGCCAACTGGAATTTATATTGCAGTAATAGAATTGATCATACTTGGTGACTGAGAGTGAAAATTTCATTTAAGATAGTTCATTTTAAAATTTGCCTTGGTTAATCAACCAGACTTTTAACACATAATTCCCTCTTTCCTTTTGATTTTAGAGGATTTTATGCTTGATCTTACCTCCTCCGGGCTTTTTTTGAGCCATTCTAGTCACTATCCTTCTCATATCTGCAGTTCTTCTAGAATGTTAGCACCATAAAGATAAGAATTTGTTGTTGAAGGAATAATTTTTTTTTTAATGCTGAATGTTGGATTTGTTGAATGAATGAAATTGTTTCTGTTCCAGGAATCTTTCAACTCAGCCTGAAGGCATGCACTACATGCCTTTAAAATATAACTCCCTTTTACCTAATTTCTTCTAATCTTATATAATTAATTAAAGTACTATAATATAAAGAGTTTAACTCCATTTTTTTATTTGACTATTAACAACTGTTAGATCCCCACCCCTCTTCCCAGTCTACCCTGCCTCTGGGCCTCAAGATAAGAAAGGCTTAGATCATTTTGCCTCTGAGAGTAGGAAATTTTCAAACCTCACAGCTTCTATTCCTCCAGGAAGCCCCTACTCCAGCTCTCCTCTAATCACAGTAAAAACCAAAAGTCAACCCCTCTTCCTTTCTATTTGCTCCCCTCCTCATTGGACCCTTATATGAGCCTATCCCCTTCTGGGAATCCTCAATTTGTTGTGAATACTAATGACTGTTGTTGTGTCATCTGCCTTGGCATCCAAAGAAATTCCTGGTGGGCAATCATGTCTGCTACTAAGCAGACATCAAAACAAGTATGTGGTAAACATCTGAAACTAATATAATGTTGTGTGTCAACTATACTCAAAAATTTTTTTAAAACAAATATATTGTATAAAGGCTGTGACAAAGACATAAACACAAAGTTGCATGGATCACAGAAGAGAAAAAATAATTATTTTAGAAGTAGCTGGGGAAGCCATCCCCCAAAATATGGTGACAGTAAAAAATATGTCAATAAACACTTCGGAGAGAAACAACTTACAGGGATGAGTCTCAAAGAGGTGTGTACTACTGAGGAAAGAAAGAGTAAGATGTTTAATGTATTTACAATATGAGCCTGAAATTTAAGATGAGTGCAGGAAAAATGATGATGTTTCAATAGCTTTAGAAGGATTGTCCTGGGGGTCAGTTTGATCCTTGGAGCACAAGGGAGCCAAGAATGATGGTAAGAGCCTGAACAGAGGCAAAGAAAAAGGAAATGGAAAGGAAAAGAAGAATTTTCCCAATAATTCTAAGTTGGAATCATCAGGATTCAGTAAACAAGTACATATGGACATGAAAGAAAAAGGAGTCAAAGATTATGCAAAATTTCTAGTATGGGAAACTGATAACTGGTGTTCAAGGGAGCTTTCACAGAGAGAATATATCTGAGCAGTGCCTTAAAGAACTGCCAAAGAAAAATGGGAGAGAATGTACTCTGGTTAAAAGAACATGACTAAATAGAATTAGGGAAACACAAAATATGTGGACAATGGTAGGCAATATAATTCTGCTGAAATATGGAATCTAGAGAAAATAGATTAAGACAGGTTGTTAGAGTCTGACTCTGAAGATCACACTAAGTAATGTGCACATTAGATGGACAGTGGAGAACCACTAAAAGACTCTATATTTTATACAAGCCCATTATCTTGTTTCTCTTAATGACCTTAGTTGTCAAGAAATTCATACTCAAATATAAAACCCAGATATACTAATCTGTTCATATCAAGTATCTGGTAATTGTATTGCTCTGGTTCCTTTTAGATTGCACTGATTTTATAAATTATTAAATTTTGTATTATTTTTTATTTATAGGAAACATCTTTTGTTGTATTTGCCCTAAATCTAATGATTGTTTTTATAACCTCTATCCCCCACAGACCTGTGGTCACCATTTTTTACATGATTTGGGACCTATAAGCACAGTTAACTGGAATGGTACTAGGTATCTAATCCAATTTGGAATAATCACAGTCCTTCCCATGGGAATTTAAGGAGAATCTGTCTCTCTGTGGCTGGTAATGCACCATTTGTACTTGGAAGTTGTATACAGCATTCTTTCCCTCACCACATGGATTGCTTAGCAAAGAAAACTGGTCATCAGAAAAAAAAAATAAGGCAGATGAGTAGAAGTAGACAGAAAAAAAAATAATCTCTGGATTCTCCACAGCCATAAAATATCTGATTGTAGGTCTTCCTAACACCCAGTTATACCCTTTTCCTTGGTCTCCATGAAGCACTCCTGTATTAATAAAACATTTTTTTCTTTATTGCTTAAACTATTTCAGGTTGTTTTCTATTATTTGTTACTCAAATTACTATCTCCTACTGCTATGAAAGTATGGAAAAGTTTACTCTGTAAACCAAAAAACATAGGATGCAGGGTGGATATATTTCTTCATGTGATGCCAGGTTACATTATTAATGACAAAAGACAACAAAAACATACATGTTTACTACAAATAATAATAGATACAGTTGAAAAGTGGCTTCTCCATATATCTTACTCTCCTACTCTCTTGGCGAGAAGTCTCCACTCAACTAAATCTCTAGGATAAGGTTGAAAGGGAGCCTATAACAGCTCGAATTTTTGTTCTGGCCAGTGCTGTCACAGAAGCATTACTCTTTGGCACCATTGTCCCTTTATTCACTTCCTTGTACTATGTGTGCACATGTCTACCTCTGTTGAAAACCAAACTCTTTTAAAGTATCATCTTTGATTCATATTTGAACTCTTCCCGTGATAAACCTTGTACTTTTAAAGCAGTAAATAGAAAACTTACTTTGGAGGAAAATCTTATGTTGAAAGTAGAATAGTTTCTAAAACCATTATGCAAAAGAAAGGATAAAAACAAAGAGTGAAATAAAGACCCCACTAAACATCAGGGGTGTATGATAGCAGCACTGTTCTTTACCTGAAATTTTTCAAAGCCTCCTTGTGGAAATTTCCAAGACAAATATATTGTGTTTTCTTCCTGCCCCAAAATCATCAAATCTGATGGTGGGTCTGGATCTATGCGCAATGAAATAAGACATTGGAATGATATCTTTTAAAAAAATCTATAAAGAACTTATCAAACTCAACACCCAAAACACAAAAAATCCAGATAAGAAATGGGCAGAAGACATGAACAGACATTTCTCCAAAGAAGATATACAAATGGCAACAGACACATGAAAAATGCTCAACATCACTCGGCATCAGGGAAATACAGATCAAAACCACAATGAGATACCACTTCACATTGGTCAGAATGGCTAAAATTAACATCTCAGGAAATAACAGATATTGGTGAGGATGCAGAGAAAGAGGAATCCTCTTATACTTGGTGGGAATGCAAACTGGTGCAGTCACTCTGAGTAACAGTATGGAGGTTCCTCAAAAAGTTAAAAATAGAGCTACCCTATGGCCCAGCAATTGCACTACTAGGTATTCATCCAAAGGATTAAAACATAGTGGTTTGAAAGGACACCTGTACCCCAATGCTTATAACAGCAATGTCCACAATAGCCAAGCTATGGAAAGAGCCCAGGTGTCCGTAAACAGATGAATGGATAAAGAACATGCGGTATGTGTGCACATATATATATATATATAATACATATATATAATATATATAGGAATATTCCTCTGCCATCAAAAAGAATGAAATCTTGCCATTTGCAATGACGTGGATGGAACTAGAGGGTATTATGCTGAGTGAAATAAGTCAGTCAGAGAAAGACAAATACCATATGATTTCACTTATATGTGGAATTTAAGAAACAAAACAGATGAACATAGGAGAAGAGAAGGAAAAATGAAATAAGATGAAAATAGAGAGGGAAGCAAACAAAAAGAGACGCTGAACTCTAGGAAACAAACTGAGGGTTGCTGGAGAGAAGGTCGGTGGAAGGAAGGGGTAATTGTGTGATGGGCATTAAGGAGGGACCTTGAGGTAATGAGCACTGGGTGTTATATGCAACTGATGAATCACTTAATTCAATCCCTGAAACTAATAAGATGGTATATGTTAACTAAACTGAATTTAAATAAATGTTAAAAAAAAAAAAAGGCCCTTGACTGTCACACTAGGGAAGAGTCCTAGGATACAGAGGTTTTTCCAGTCCAGTTTAGCACTATGTGATCTTGTGCAAGCTAACTACCCTGAATTTCAGTCTCCCCAGCTCTGCAATGGAAGGGAAAAAAGAATTTTCTAGAAAGCCTCTTCCCACAATAAAATTATATAAACTATGGATTTTAACATTTCTTTTTTCTTATAGCAGAACTCAGTATGAAGTTACTACAATTGGGATTTTTAACTTACGATTTTATGCACTACATAAAGAGATTGATCTATCCTTGCCTTAAATTCACAAACTCTTTTTCCCTTTAAATGTTGTAACTGAGAAGATTCTTGAATCTTAGTCTTCAAATTGATAACATGACTCTTTCTAATTTATATTAAAAAGTGACATATTGCATTGCTTTTTTTAACTGAGGGAAACAAAACATTAACATTTTATCGGAATAATTTCATCTCTAAAATTCAAATTTTGCATGAGATTTTTTTTGTCCCTACTTACATATTGATTTAAGTTTATTAGAATTTAGCTCAGTGGTAGAATTAAACCTGAGTCACTGATTCACTATCTTTTTTATTTTTCTGTGGTGCATATTCCCTTCTAACTGGAATTAATTTATTATGCTTCCAAATTCCCATAATATATTTTAGCTTTATTTTAAACATTTATTAACAGTCCATCTACCTCCAAATGGAGTTGAGGTGGCTTGCAGAAAAGGGAGGTACAGAAAGATAAAAAATTATTAATATATACAGTAGAAGATAAAAGTCAAATAGTAAAGTAGAAAAGATTGGGGGGAAAAGTTACTAGCCTTGTCTTGGAAAACACAGCCAAAGCAACATCATGAAATTTGAAAGTAGAAATGAAGATCTTGAAGTCCAAACAGAATCAGGATTCGTACAAAGTCACAGAGCCAAGAATGGGTAGTGTCCTTCCTATGACAGACATAGTGGCCTTTCTAGTGAAGCACAGTGGTTACAAGGGCAAAATTTGATGTCAGGGAAACCCAAAGTCAAATCTTTGTTATCTTGTATAAGCTACAAGAATTCTCCAAGCATCGGTGTCCTCATTTATAAAAAATGTAAAACTATGTATCTCATTATGATCGACAGAATAAAAATCTGTCATTCAGAATTAAGTGATAAAAAGCATAGAAAATACTAAGCAAAGTCTCTACAACAAGTGCTCAATTTGATGATGACAGTGACGGTGATGGTAACAGTGATAATGGCACAGCTCTGATCAAAGCAGCAAAGAAACTTGCACTGATAAAAAATTTTAAATAAAATATATAAAAATGAAGCTGTTTCTCATCTATTTCTGCTATTTCTTAGGATGGTCTTTGTGAAAAGCAGCCAAGTTCATTTCAGTTTTGGATTTAGATAACTGGGTTAAAAATCTCACCTTCCATGATGAGTAATGAACACCTCTGAGCCTTAACCTACATTTGAGGTGGACTGGGTAGATCCAATATGGTGACTTAAGCACATAACACCATGCTCGTGAATCATAACTGCTCAAATGTTTTAGTGTATTTTCCAGGAATTGATTTGACTGTTGCTCATCTTCCAGTGCTTTCTATTCCTCCACACTGCAAATTCTGAGATTAAGCCTCCTCTCACACTGATAGGGCACTGGTACCTGAGCACAGGTGCATGTGACTGGGCCCCACAAGTGAAAGGGCTTTTTGGAACACTGCACATGTTCAGGGCAGGCATACATGGAAGTGATGCTAATAAGGTCAGAAGAGGCAAATTGAACCCAAATAATGCAATTAAAAAGACAGTGCCGGGGCACCTGGATGGCTCAGTTGGTTAAGCATCTCCCTTCAGCTCAGGTCATGATCCCAGGATCCTGGGATTGAGCCCCGTGTCAGGCTCCCTGCTCAGCAAGGAGCCTGCTTCTCCCTCTCCCTCCGCCTGCTGCTCCCCCTGCTTGTGCTCTCTCTGCCGAATAAATAAATAAAATCTTTTTAAAAAAATAAGTAAATAAATAAAAAGTGCCATTTATTTTTTCACACTCCAGGTTTTGTTTTGTGTTTCATAAAATGTTAAATATAGTCAAAATATTAGAAAAAAATATTGAGTATTTCATGACAATAATAGCTTGAGGTTTAGAGTACTTTGCACTTGCACAAAGAGCTTTGTGCTTGAATCTTAGTAACAAGATTTTGTACCTAGGCAGGAATAATTATTCTCATTTTCCAAGTGAAAACAATAGTTTTGCCCAAGGTCACATAACTAGTAAGTGATGGAGACAGGAATATAACTCCAGCGTTCTCCAAATAAATGCAGTGCTCCTTCTCGTCAAGCATGCCATAAACCACTTCCATTTTCATTTATTTTTAATTAGATATTGGCTTAAACAGTCATTTCCATTATTTTTTTACTCATGAAAAGTCAATTAAATATAAAATAAACTTACAAGTGCTAACCATGAGGACAGTAGGATGGCTTCTCTTCAATCCCTTGGTAGTTATAATGCCAATTAAAAAGTCGGTCCCTGAAGAAAGGCTATTAAATGTGAAGGTCCTACACATTAAAAAAAAAAACACACATATTAAAACAGCTCAGAAACATTTGGAAAACTCCCATTTTCTCACACCGTCTACAGAAAGAACTTTATATAAGTCTTGTGGTATTTTTACTGCCTATCATGGAAACAATCTGCTACAGTTAAGCACAAATAGTTAATGAGAAATCATAGCTTCTTACAGAGTAATTCAATTAAGTCAAAAAGTGTGTATTATATACACAAGCATGAGATATCCTGAATTGATTTAAAATTATTTATTTGCAGAAAGGATTTGTTACTGTATATCTGATTCAGTTATTCTAATCACACTGTAGTCAGGAAAGTTGTCTTAAGTTTTCTAATTTCTGTTTATATTAAGCCACTAATAGAGCTTTTCAAAAATATACATAAAATGTTAATCTCGTGTTCCATGTAACTTGACACAATTTCTTTTCAATACTTTCATACCTTTTTGTGGAAGGCAGGATTTCTTCTTTCATTAAGCTTTCGCTGGATATTGAAATAATGTATCCATCCAGAAGACTTCTAGCTGAAGGCCAGCTAAGAGTTATTGCATTGGAGTTTCTACTATGGTTCATAAATTCAATGGCACTTGGGGCTATATCATTAAAACATACACATAAAATAACATTTTCTACCCCACAAACATCTGCTCTAAAACAGCCTTCAAACACTCTCAAGATTTGTTTTACTTTCTGCAAACTTGGGGGTAAGCAAGACATTCTTTTTATTCTTCCTGGTACATATGAAAAGTTAACAGTCAAAAAAGAGAAAAAAAAACCCAGCAAGAATCACTTTAAACCTTAAAATAGAGCCAATATGTATTATTGTAGTACTGTAACCAATATTTCTCTTACTCAAAAATGTAGGGAAAGATTATATCTTGGTCCTGTGCAACCACTGAAGAGGAGCAGAATATGCCACCCCAAAATATTCCTCTTTGCCGTAAGGATTATTTTGAGCTGGTTATTTATTTATTTATTTTTTGAGCTGGTTATTTTTAAGAAACAGCAGACACAGGAGAAACTCTGAAAACTGAGTAAAAGTTACCCTTTGTAAAAGACATTTACATTTATAAGGGAAATCTCCATTCATAAGAATGTCTCCCTTTATGAGGGAGAGAAGTCTGACTAAATCTCTAGAAACTCTTATCAATGGAGAAGACAGACCTAAATCTGCATAACAACCTTTCATTTGTTTACTGTGCTTTTTCTGGTAGCCCTCCCATAACTGACTCCCTTACCCCCTCCCTCACCCTCAACATTTTCTTTTGTCTTTAGCTGGAGATGGTGTTTAAGGTGGTGGTTTAAGCCATTTCAGGCAGTTACTCAGATTCCCTGGGTCCCATGTATGCAGGGAAGTATACATGTTATTAAATTTCTGTTTATTTCTCTCCTGTTGATCTGTTTTAGAGGAGTTGGGGGTGGGGTCTCAGTCAAGGACCTAGAAGGGCAGAGAGAAAATTATTTTTCTTCCCAACACCATGAATCTCAGAAATATTTAATGATTTTTCGGACTCATCCTAATTAAATACCAAATAGTAACAAGGTTAATCAGCAGGAAAGTTCATTGAAATCTAAATATGAAATGCTTCCCTGTTTCCTAAGGAAAAAAAGCTAAATGAAATAGTTTACAATATGTATTTTGTTTTGTCTCTTAAATTCTTCCATGTATAAGAAAGGAACAAAAATGCCAAGATATTCTTTCCCAATTCCAATCTGTGTTATTATAGTAAAGGAATATCAGACATGACCAGTTTCTAAACACATAAATCAATGTTCCCATAATATCAGTGTCAAGAATCACTAAAATAGCTATTTTAGTAGAATTGAAAGTTTTACTTCATCTAGATATGAAAATGTATACATTTTACATACATCCTTCCCAATCATCCCTTATTTCATGTGACTAGCATGGAATAATCGCCATCTGCCATGGGGAGTAAGTTGCTAACACTGGGTAAATGTCACTTCATTGACTGCTTAACTGAGCAATGAAGAAATTAAATCGCAAATGGAAAATCTGGCCAGACCCCAGGCAATTAGCCACTCTCCTGCCTGGCAATACATATACAAAAGAGGTTATTTTAACCCATATAAGGGGAAACAGAAAGAAAGACAAGAGATGACAACTGCCTGCCCATAAAGGAAATCTGGGAAGAATAAACTATTTACTAAATCTTCCCTAAAGAATGAAATAAATATCTGAACATTGAATAATACCTAAAGTGCTTACACAGGCTGTACCTGTCTGTATTTCTTTGATATTAGGAATGCTGTCTTTAAAACCTTCTTTTTCAGTGCGAATTGAAAAAGTGTACACTGTGGCAGGATCCAGGTTAGAGAACGTTGCTGCTTCTGGAACTACCTTCTGGACCTATCAATCCAAAAGAATAAATTAGCACATGTTCATTTAAAAAATGTTCCACAATTCAACACAACCAAATAAGCATGGGGTTATTTAGTTTCACTACTATCTAATGTAAGGATGTAGTAATATTGGATTCAGCATGAAAGATTCAAGTTTAATGCCTCCCAGAGTGGCCTGTAACATACCATGAAAGCAGCAGTACAGTTCATGCATGTGATTTCATAATGCTGAAAATTACCATCAGCTCGATTCCAGAGAATTTCTATGGAAGAGTCTGTCACTTTGCCCTCATGGATATTTGATGGTGCTTCCAGACCTACCCAAAACACACAACACATTTAAATTCTTCTTGTATGTTTTCTAATTGGGTTTTTCTTTTAATTTATCCCTTTAAAGGGAAAAAAAAAACACAACGTGAATAAAAAACAATAAAACTTATTAATCAACCATCTCTATATTCTAATTTAAAATAGTTTATACATCCATGACCGTTCATTAAATATAATAATCAGTTGCAATACTCAGAGTCATTGCAAACACCATAACAAGCAGCTAATTTTGGTTTTGCAGCAAAAACTACATAGCAGCAAATTCACGGTACAAACTGCATAATATTCAAAAGAAGAAAAAGAGATTAGAGCTTTCTGAATCTATTACCATAAGCTAAAAAGACAACAGAGAGAAAAATGTGAAGTCCAGACAAAGGAGTAAAAGAATCCTCTTTGTATCAGATATTGGCAAAAGCTAAAATCAAATTTTATCTGATGAGTTTTAATGGTTATATTTTCCATTTTAAAGACCCCATTCAGCGTACAGAAAAAGAAATTTTCAGAAAAATTTAAAAAATTGAAGCTTTAGATTATCATCTTACATATTGATATATTTTGCCACTTACATCACAAAATTGATATATTTAGATGATCAAGTACTAATTATTTTTAAAGACAAGAACTGTCAAATATAACGCTGCCCATAATGATTTATAATATAAAGCAGAAACAGAGAATACAGATATGATAATAAAAAGTATATAAAAATTGTAAACAAAAATAAAATATAAACATATACTGAGCTGATTATGAATATGCTATTCATGCTATGTTACAGTAATGTGATTGGTGATCAGTTTGGGAGTATTTTACGAAAACTTGTGTTTAAACAGTAATGGAAAGATTACAATTCAAGAGGAAGAAGAGACATAGTGGTATAATGATATATGTGTAGATTTAAAGACCAAAAGAGCAAAACATGAAGAACCTGGATATGTTATAGTCAAAATTATAATATTTTTAGGATTACATATGATTTTTGTATGGCATTTATTACTCTGTGCCATTCATTTCTATATCTACTGGGTCAATATCTTAGATAAATTTCATGGGTCTCAAATGTTCAAAATGAGTATTTGTAGAATTTGTGAGTGGCTTAAAGAAAAGATAAATCAAAATTGATATGAAATTCAAAATGTAAGTACTGGTATGAACAAATATAATACATACTAATTTTAAATATTCAAAGTAGTAGGGAAAATATATACTAGTTCTTTCCAGACAAAGGGCAGCATGGAGAGAGCAAACACATGCTAAGATTATGTGCTTTGAGAAACACTATTAAGTGTCTCTAGACTCAAAAAATATAACCTAGTTCTTATAATCTGCCTAAAATTATTCACATTCCTCACTCTTGAAATAAGTCATCATAAGTTCTGATTAATATGCACATACATTTTTTGTTAATGGATAGATTTAAAAAATTTGTGACCTCAATTTTACATAAAGTTAGCTCTTTCTCTATACTCAAGCAATGAAAGATCAGGCTCAGTATAAGACTTTTGCGATTATTTTAAAAGATCTTTGAAAATAACTGCATTGAAGTGAATGTAGCCTACTAATATGAAATGGTACACAAAATCAAAATCAAGAAAAAACTTATATAAGTCCGCAAATACTTACATGTTTTTACTGCAGGCACATAATACATATTACTTAATTTAGTCCCACTGATGATGGAAATTAAAAAATTGTATTCTGTGCCTGGGATTAAATTGCCAACAGTTATTTTATTGCCATGTTTCAAAGGCTTAGTAACATTTGGCCCTCCTTCAATTACAATATGTATGCCATCAAACACTCCAAGATCAGGCATTTGAACAGATAAAATTACAGAGGTACTATGACTTTCATATGGGATGACAATTTGGACTGGTTTGGGCTCTGAAAAACAAAAAGAGAGATTTATAATTAGTGGTTTTTTTTAAATTTCAAATACATTTCTCTCTATTTTGTCTGGCATATTCTAGAATATGCAAAAATACTAAATGCCTGTGCAAAGTTATGTTTACTATGTCATTATTAAACAGAAAAACAAGGTGGACATTCTGAGAGAGTGTATGTACATATATATTGGAAGTACCTGATTAACTTTTGATTTTGATTCTCAATAATAGTCTCCAAAACCTAAGAATCTGAGATTTTCTGATTTTTTTTACCTTTTTATCTATTTATTAAGCCAATGATTTTGAAAACCTAAATACTAGGAGGAATGCTTAAATAAAGTAAATAAGCCCAGATTCCTGCGTTTCAGAGTTCCCAATCTCAAGAAAGAGATACACAAATCACTTACTAGAATCCCAAATGGATAGAGCTGAGCTGATAACATGAACAAAAAGCTATTGAGAAGAGAGGAAGAAAACAAATCTAGCAGAGATCATTGGAGAAGGCTTCCAGAGTCTAAGATGTTTTATCTGAATCTTAAAGGGTAGTACAAGTTTACCAGAGAGAGCATGTGGTGGGCAGAGGTGGTAAGGAGGGAATTCCAGACAAAGAGAAAACCATGGAAACCAAAAAGGACATCATCATCATCATCATCATCATCATCATCATCATCATCGTGTATTCAGGGAATACCAAGTTCTTTCTGCTGTTTACCAGCAGGGCAAATTACTAATCGCTAGTCTTTGACAATTAGTTACTAATCTTTGGCAAGTTACTAAATCACTCTGTGCCTTGGTTTCCTAATCCCTAAAATGGGAAGGAGACTAGTATCTACTTTGCAAGGTCACTGTGATGATTCAATGTGAGACTGTATTTATATACAAAGAGCTTAGTTCCCAGCACATGCCAGGCTCTCAGGGTGGTTAAAGCCTGGGGTATGTGAGGAACAGGGATCAGGCATGGAAGGCCACCGCTGAGGCTGGATGTTGTCTGCGAGGGGCTTTGCATGCCATGCTAAGGAGGTCAGACTTTATCCTGTAGGCACAGGGATTTTGAACAGACATTTCATTTTTAGGAGCACAGTCCTGGCAACAGTTTAGAGGAAGGATTCGCTTACATTTCACACTCTTGCTGACCTCTACGTAAGAGCTTTCTTGTACTGTAATCCTCTACTGTATCATTTAGAGCAGATTTGAAATTTTAGATTGTTTCTATTCACATTATTTTTTCCCTTGGGTCAATTTTAATTTCAACTCTATTTGTGGATTATTGAAATACTATCCAGTATATCCTTAGATCTGTCTTTCTTCTAAGTAGATATCTTCTCCTAAGATATACATTCTGAGGAAATATTCTTTCTTCCAGAGAATAATTGGACAGACTTTGCTTTTCAGTTTTCTTTTTAACATCTGGTTTGATGCAATGGAACTTGTTCTAAGTCAATGATACTGTATTTGATAATGTGATTATGCCAGTTTACCCAGAGCCAGTACTGTGTAAAAGGATTTAAACACATACCTATAATTAGCATTCTAGAACACAAAATCTGTGCAATATCTCCATCAATTCATTCATTTGTGACATATAACTTTCTTGCCTTTTTCAGTCTGGGTAGTTATGAGGAAATGTTCAATACATTAACCATAACAGATACCATATGGTATATTACTGGGTTTCAAAGCACTTTTTCCATGTTTTTCTTTTTCCAGTTATATTAACTTCCCTTTTTCTGTCATCACTAATGTTTTTTGTGGGTTTCTTCTTTAAATTCCTTACAGCTCTCTTCAGTTACAAAGCTCTTACATTAAATATGGTTTTTCCAAGGCTAGTATGACATCCCACAAGTATCCAATCCATTTAAATGTGTAGGCAATAATCTGGAAGTTTCTAAATCTGCCTTGAGCAGAAATTAAATATCTGGAGATTGGAAATAAGTGGCCAATATAGTCATGGAAACAGTTCACTTCCGTGTTCCTAGGTGCTGAAGATATTTTCTAAGGAGAGACAATGCTTTAAATAGGCATTATCTAATTTAGTTTCTAAAAGCGTATAGAGTCTGTGACATTCTCTATAGTGCGTAAATGTGGGTTTTTAAATCAGTTCCACTTGTTCAGGGAAATGGGACCAATGGCATCAATAAATGACATATTAAGGCAGATGGACACCAAGGCTGGAAAAGTGTACAACAGGACAAAGTTCTTTCTTCTCTTCAAAACTGTACCCTAAACCTCTGGAAACTCAAATGAGAGAAAGCATCACCTATAAATAAATAAATAAATAAATAAATAAATAAATAAATAAATAAATAAATAGTATTGCCATATTCTGGAAACTTCTAGGTGTCTCCACTTTTGTGACTGTGACCTTTATCCTTACCCATTTTCCTGAAAAAGATTTTTCAAAAGAAGTGATAGCATTGGGGGCTGTACGAGGTTTTTCCAGTATAAGATAAATGGAACAAGGCTAAATTCAAAGGCTTTTATTATAGACAAGAATGAATGAGGTCTCAGAAATTTCCAGTCTTTCTTAAAATTTATTCTTCTATACTGAGAGGGAATAAAGGAGACTCAAATACCAGCTCTCCTTCCCTCAAGAAAAGGAGTACAGTTAATTCCTCCAACAATGAGAGACTACATAGACAAATGACTTTAATGTGGTTGAAACACTAGGGATGCTCTTCACTCCACAAAGCCACCAGTCCAGTCCTATGGAGAAATAAAAATCATCACAACAATAAACGTTCTCATAGTGCTTGCTTGGTGTCTGAGCCCTTAAATTTTATTAATTTCATACAGTAGATAAGATTATTATTATTCCCATTTTAGAGAGAAGGAAGCTGAGGGTCATTAAATGTTGAGGGACTTCCCAGTGGATATAAGCTGATAATTGTGGAGTTGGAATTCCAACCGAGGCAATCCAGTTCCAAGGTCTGTGCTCCTAAGCACTGCCTTCTCCCAAAGGTCACATGTTACGGTTCAGGTGCATCACAATAACTGGAAATCAAGTTTTGCTAGTTATTTTCAGGATAATTTAGAGACATGGACAAATATGTCTCAAAAGGAAAAGGAAAGTCAAGGAACATGTAAGTTTTATTTTCTTCTACATGTCTACAAAAGGTCCTTAAAAGGTAAATGTCCCTCTATGCTTAACTGTCTCAAAGTGTATGGAAGAAAGAGAAATGGGACATGGTAAATAATAATTATCAACAAACGTTTGTTGAATGAATTCATACAGAGAATTAATTTCTATTTATGCACCTTGGGATAGGTTAATATTTATCATCTGAGACAAAAAAAAAGATGAATGATAAATAATCTGATGATGCCAGTTGTGCTTACCAAGGTTAAGAACTGAATAGAAAAGCCAACAGAATTATAAGAAATAGTAATATGCTTGAAGAAACTAAAGATAATTCACCAGAAAGGAAGAAACTGTAGAAACCATGAACACCTAATGGCTATTCCCAAACAACTGATGTCCTTTCATGTGAATCAGGGAGTAGATTTGCTCTGTCTGTGATACTTCTGGAAAACAGACATGGCCCTATAATAGAGGAAAATTACAGGTGTGCATTACAAAATAATGAGAGGCTCTATGCTAGGAATTGCATCAGGTGAGGCACTGGCAAGATCTCTGTCCTAACTTAAAACCCCCAAATTCTATCATTTTTCCTAGGATTTATATATGTTAATCATGTTTCAGCTTCCATGCTGGAGAGCAGTTTACAAATGTGTTTGAGTTAAACAGAGTCAAGAACTGTGCTTATACCTGGAGATACAAGGCTGAGTAAGATTTCAAAGAAGCTCACTTTCTAGAAAGGGAGACAAAATTTTTATATTTTAGATGGCAGAGATGTTGAAATCTGGGGAGTTCCTTGGACTCAAAGGAAAAATAGGACTTTCGAGCTGGAAGTCAATTTAAAAATATATTCAATGATCTAAATTTTTAGAGAGAAAACTTAGGCACCAAGACACTGTGGGGACACTCTAACCTCATACTGCTAATCATTGGTTACAGTTCATTTCCCATCTATGAATTTTAATTTTAGTACTTCCATTCTGCCAATAAAAATTTTTGGGTTGTTTGATGGTCATGAAATAATTCTTTTTAGTAGTATCTTTTTTTCAGGTGTTTTCTTTTTTCCTAACTTCCTATGATAATTATCTTCAGGCACATTTTCTCAGAAGTTTAAGTATGAAAGTGCTATACACAAATTTAGTTTTAGTATTTTTTTTATTATGTTCAGTTAGCCAGCATATAGTACATCATTAGTTTTTGATGTAGCATTCAGTGATTCATTAGTTTTACTCTTTGGAGGACAAAATGAGAAGATTCGATGTTGGTTGAGTGTGGACACTACTGGTACATAGTTTTTTGGACCAAGGCATTTTTTCCTTCAGGCTGCCCTACTGTTAGCCAAAAAGGCCTGTGAGGTCCAATGTTCTTTCCTTCCTCAGAGTTACCTCTTTCTACCCAAATTAGATAGAAGTCAAAACCCTCTTCCTTTATTCCTCACATGCACTCCATCACCAAAGCTGAGACGTCCTACTTTCATACTATAAAATACATCTACTACTTTCCATCTGCATTTTCCCATCCTTGTCCACCATAATCTTTTGCCTAAATTCCATGACACTCTTACCCAGTTGTCCTACTTCCATCCCTGGCCCTTTACAAATCATTCTTTGCACATAGTCAGGGGGAAATTTTTGTAACATAGACCACACCATCCCTCTCCTGCATAAAACCCTCAATGGATTCCCACTGCCCTCAAAACAAACTCAAAAGCACAGCATACAAGCTCTATGTGATCTAACCCCTGAATACCTCTCCAATATCATTTCATATTCCCCTTCTCCTTCTTCATTAGACACATGTTCCAGCCTTTTTGGTCTCAGATCCCTGTTTTATAGCCTTTGTGCCTTTATGCTAATTGTTCATGCCTAATGTACCCTTCCTCCACCTGATTGTACTGTGGCTCCTTCTCATCCATTAGGACCTTCAAATGCAACTCCCATTACAGTCTATCTACACTAGAACCACCCACCCCTCTTCCGTTACTCTCTATCACACCACATTGCTTTTTTCCATCCTAATGTTTAGCACAATTTATAAATAGCCATAAATATTATTATTTACTTTTCATTTTTTTCTTTCTCCCTCCTTAATGGATTGTCAATGATTACCTATTGGGTGAATTAAACTTATTTGAGAAAAAACATAGAGATTTGTTGTTGGTTTGGTCCTAAACCTTTTAAATACTGTCAATATTTTATTTCAGTGTGCTACAATAGCTTGTCTTTGTTTTGATCAATAATAATTACAAACATTCATATAGTGATTGTGTCAGGCACTGTTCTGAGTCCCTACCTTTATTAAATCAGCTATTTTCCAGAAAATCCATAAAATATATACCATTATTTTCTCACACTTTACAAATGGGTAAATTGAGGCATAAATAGTTTGAGTACATTGTCCAGGGCCACTCAATTAGTTGGGCCCAGATTCAAACCTAGGTGGTATGGCTTTAGGGTCAAGTTTCTAATCATAAACAATACTGCCTTTATTCATGCATTAAGCATTCTCAGGAGAAGAGGAATGCAAACCGCTCCAGGTCCTGGGCTACCATTCGATAAGCACACCAACAATCTACCTAAAAAGGCAAAACCTACTACCAGAGGGGTGTGTCAGGGAATATTTCACAATATCCCCAAATCAGCAGATATCTGTTATGAATGAAAAATATTTGATTCTCACTTAGAGTTTGTTGAATAGTTACCAGCTCACTCAAGTTCCCATTTATCACTGTTGCCATTCCAATGTCATATGTCATCCCAGGGGTTAAATTATCAATCTTGAACCTATTAGCATCCCTTACAAAAAGCTTCATGACTTCTCTTGTATCTGATGAGGGTTTGATCTGAATGTAGACCTCATGGCCATCTGGTGGGGATTCCCACTGAAGAATTATACTGTCCTCTCCGACATCTTCAGGTTTTGTGTGAACCTTCTGAGGAGGACTAATACCTTCAAGAAACGGATAAATAGGTAACACTTATCTTAGTTTATTGTTAGCATTACTCTTGCTCTGGAGTAAAAATGTCTTCATCCAATATTAGTTCATGTTTAAAGTAAATTTAGCAAATCCCTACAGCACCATGCCTTGAAATGGACTTAATTTTAGAGAAAAATATGTCTTGTTATTACTATGCAAGATTTGTCAATAAGATTAAGCACATTACACATCAAGGAAAACTAGAGTGTTTGGCAGATTCTTTAGATTTTTAAGAGTTCCATCAGAATACTGTTCCCATTGCCAAGATTATTCATTTTTTCATCAAAGGTGCATGGGAACCTACTATGTACCAGGTAGTCACCTAGGCATGTAGAGTGCTTCAACAGGAAATAACAAAGGTCACTGCCTTCTGCAGTTTATATTGTAATAGGTGGAAATACACAATAAATGATCATATAATAAATGTGTATATTATATATTACTTTAGATATGAGAAGGTTAAGGAAAAAAAGAAAAAGTAAGCTAAGGTTAGGGAGGCCAGGAACAAAGTGGCTGTAGGGAGGAAGTTGTGGTATTAAATAGGGAATTCACTTCCTATCAACATAATAGAACACCACATTTTAAGTTCTCAGGAAAATATCACTCTGGGTCAGACCCATAATCTGTTCATCCTATACAACTTCACACAATTGTACCTGGTCTGACTTTAGGCACTGACATTAATTATGTATGTAAAACTATCAGAGAATGCTAGAATAATCCAATTAGACAAACTGCCCACAAGATTCCAGGGTGAAACAACTTCAGATCTTTGTTTTTGTATAACTGCTAAACTTACAAACACTTCAGTGGAGGACTTAGATGAAATCTACTGAATGCCACACATAAGCAGAAATTGAGGAAAAGATGAGATTTGGTAAGTCTGTGATAGCCCTATTATTACTCACAGAAATTTCTGTGCATGCATGTGTATTTTTATGGCAGAGGGTCCATTAATTTTTCCACATTCTCAAAAGACTTCATGACCCCCCCAAAAGTTAAATTTTACTGAATAAAATATACTCCTTAATATATATGAAGGCTTTTCATGTTCTGTGCCTAGCTTACATTTTCTAGATTCTCTACATGCTCCCGTACTCCAGCCTTGCCAAATTACTTGCAATTTGCTAATGTTCAAATGTCAGTCCCTAGATACCTCTTCTTTGGTCCCCCCTGCCTGCGCACTTGCTGTTTGCCCTACTTACAGCATCCTCTTGCCTCCCCGCTGCCCCCTGGCTAACTCCTACTCTTCCTCATGAAGCAGTGCATGACTCCACCAGAAGACTTCTGGGTTAATTGATCCCTCTCTATGCTCCCATAGTCCCCAGAGCAGAACCCCTATAATTGCAACTATAATGCAGCATTATCACTGTTTTTTAACTTACTTGTCTCACTCTATTTGCACATAAGCCCTTTAAAGTCAGAGGCTACGTTTTATTCATCTTTGCGTCTCTAGTATCTATTACGGCTCCTGATACTAGAAAAATAATTTATTGAGTGAATAATGAATGAAAAAAGGATATTGCCTTAACCTTAAGAGAGTAAAAGAGCACTGGATTACTAATTCCTACATGTGCACTGCTGTGTCAGCTTACAGTTAATATACAGAGCAAATGACCCAAAAATTAAAAGTGCAGACACACATGTACCTTCATCCTGTCCCTTTAGTAAGTAGGTACATGCCATGGAAGATTTTAATTTGACTTCAAAATGAACAAATCTGTGATAAATCCTCCTAGTCTCCCTGTCAGTTAAAAATGGAAGCATCTTACAGAGAAAAGATCTATGGTTACCTGAGAGGATTTGTGTTGGAGAGTGGGCAAAAGGGGTGAAGGGGGTCAAGGGTAGCATGATGGATGGTAAATAGAATTTTGAGTGATCACTTTGTAGTGTATACAGATGTTGAATGATAATGTGCACATGAAACATATATAATTTAAAAAAAGAAAGCATCTTCATAAGTGTAAAATAGTCAACCAAAAATTTATACATTGAAGGGTGATTTGTCTGCGCTCGAGGAAGAGAAAACATGGCTATCTACCATCCATTTAGAAAAATGCTTTTGCTTAGGATTTACAACACTTAATACATGTATATTAAGCATTGGCATTTAGTTCTCATTAAATAGTATCTTTTGTTCTTATTTTCAAAGTATCCCAAGTATTCCCAGTGAGTAAGAGAACGCTAATTAATCTATGGCTGTGCACATTTTTCATTTCTCCTACCTCAGCTCTAGAGTGTTTAAATTTCAGTTGGTATGATTTGATTGGGATTTCAGTCAAAGAACTTTGCATGTAGGCATGTTAAATACAATGCACCAACAATACACATATTATACACAGAGGAATATACTCCAAAACATGTTTAGCTATGCATTGTTTCATACAATACTCTTTTATCTTTTCAAAAAACATTGACTTATACTTAAGGGGGTAAATATATAGCTTAATTAAAATATAGATTACTTTAATGATTATGTTCTAGACAAGAATTCAAAATTGGCATGTGGAGGTGAATGATTAGAAATGCAATTGCCCAAAGTCCTGGGATGATACTGTCCCCTAGAGGTCAACTCATCACACTGTGTAAGAAAATGAATTTGAGTAAAACTTGAGTGAATATGCAGACCAATTTGTTGGATCTAGTGTTGTTAAAAAGAACTGGATGAACTAATCTTCATGTTTCATGATAAGTTATTTCCCAGCCAAGGCTATTATAAGAAAGATGTCTTCTAGGAACTCTGGTAGGAACAACGCAGATGTTTAAAGAGTTCATGCAAATCTAAACGAATTTAGTATAGAATCTATGCTAAATTTTGATTCAACACTCAAACAAATGTTTAGCTGTTGAGTATTCATACCAATGACGGGTCAACATAATTAATTTTCAGCAAATAAATTTCAAAATATGAAGTTTACATTTTTTATTAAAAAGCAAAATTGTGCCTGTGCTTACCTGTAATGGCTGAAATAGGTCTCTCAAAGCAGCTTAAAGTTCCTCTTTCTGCTACACTGAATAGATATACCAGATAATGACGGAAAGATTTCAGATCTCCGATTTTCACTGATGTGTTGAGTTTTTCAACAAGCACCTCTTGTGATTTATTGTTTTCCACATCCAAAATAGTCACAAGGTAATGGTGAAAAGATATAAGATCTGGAGGATTCCAGAGTAAAAATATTTCTGTTGGTGTCACATGAGTAACTGTGACATTTTGAGCTGATAATGGGCCTAGGAGATTTTAAAAAATCAGAAAAATACATTATATTAGTGATATGGTCTGGCAGAGTACTCTCTCACCTCTCAGTACTTCCATAATAGTCTAGTTTGGAGAGAAAAGGAAAACTGGATTTGAGTCCTGGCTTTTCCACTGTTTGTCTCTACTCCCTGAGTAAATTATTTACGCTCCCTGAGCCTCCATTGTTTTGACCGTAAAGTGGGAATTATAGTAGTAGCTATCTTGGAGAATTATTAAGAAGATTAAATGAGATAAGGAATGGAGAACATTCAGCAAAATGTTTGACCCACGTTATTGGTTCAATCATTATTTTTATAACAAAACCACCAACAATGGCACTTCTGGCATTCCGTGATTACATCTTCCATGGCTTTTACCTTTTGTGTCTTGTCAGACTAGAGAGCAGGGACTTCCTATTCCTTATTCTTCATTCCTGTCATCACTAGACCTCGGGCATTCATCCTCTTGCAGAAATCTTTCCCCATTCCAAACCATTTCATTCCAATCCCAGTCAGTGGTTTTCCTAATTCATCCTTCCAGATTAATTTTCTTTAAAAAGCACTTTGCACATATCAGTCCTTATCCTTCCAACACGCACACACACACACGCACACACACACAGTACACACATTCCTCTTCTTTCTTTAGAAGCAATAGCTCAAGAGTTAAAATGAGATCATATGGGTTCCTGTGTGGCTTAACAAAGCGTGTTGCTCTAGTCAGTTTAATTAACCTTTCTGAAGCTCAGTTTTTTCATTTCTATATAGCTACTCCCAGGGTTGAGGTACGACCTTTGTGAGATTATGTATTAAAAGCGTTTTGTAAAAGATAAAGCGAGTCTTAGAAACTGCAGTCTTAATGGATTTCCAATGCTTCTAAGGTCAAGTCCAACCATCTGAGACTCACGTCCCTGGCACTCACAAATCTGGTACCACTTCACCACTCCAACTGATTTTACCGTCATGCCTGAGGAAATTTTTTCCAGTTAACCTACACTATTCTTTTTCCACAAGCTCCTGTCTCCACACTTTTGCTCACAACATGCTTTTCTTCCTTCAAATTTGAATCTAAACCTCTCCTTTCCATGAATCTTCCCATCACCCATCTTCTGAATTCTAGAAAGCATTTATTAAATGTACCACTGAATGAGAATTTAGACTCTTATATTTTCCTACACTTTGCTATCTCTTGTTTGCTTTTACTTTTACTCCTTACTAATTCTCTTCATTGTAAGCCTCCCCAAATTCACAATGCATGTCTATCTCCTGTTCTTAGCACATAACAAAACTTAAGTTCCACAAAAATGTATTGATTATCCACTGTGGGCAACAGTCTAGTTGGTGTTGTAAAGACAAATAAGATATAGTTCCTGCCCTCATGGGTTTATATTTTAACAGGAAAGCCAAAGACATAAACAGATTCATCATAAAAAATGGTTAAAGATCTAGGTATGCCAAGAGTGTTATGAGAAAATACCAGACCCTCAGGAAAAATCTGCTAATTATGATATTCAATAATTGAAAAATCACACTTTCAGAGGTTTTGTAACTTACGTGTTTCAACAAAGAATACTGAACTTAACATAGTTTTTGCCTCCCATTCGTTTATTGCAAAGAGTAAGAATCTGTAAATATGGCCAGGAAACAATTGGGTAATTGTTTTTTCTGTAGTATTTGGGGATATGCTTTCAAAATACTGTTCTTCTGTATAATCTAAATAATACTTAATGATAATTTTGTATCCCAGTTTTAGCCACTTATTCAAATTATTCCAAGCATTCAAATTATGCCAACCAAATACAACTTCAGTTGTTCCAACATCCTTTATATAGATCAAAAGGTTTTCCTGCAGAGAAAGTGCTGAAAAAAATATAGAGGAGGATTATTGTAATTAGAAATCATAATTCTATCTTTAAAATAATAAAAGTGAGATACATGGTATAAGAATATTAATAAAAATAATTACATTCATATTTGCAAATATATGGCAATGGAACAGAGCAGAAAAATCTTGAAAAGAAATAGTTTGATCCAGTTGCATTTTGCTGTAAAATGTAGCAATCTGTTTCATTCTTGGGTAGCAGTGGAAAAGAAAAGATTTCATTTTTCTTAAGGCCAAAAGATGATCCATCTGTCCATGTGAGATGACCTTCTCTCTGAAATAAGATGTAAAAATTAAGCCAATTTGAAGGAGAAGTGTCACATCCTCAAATATATGTATGCTTCATGAGTTATTCTGAGATACAGAGTTCACTTTTATTCCCCCATTAGCCATATGTCTTCAAGAAAATTGCTGAATCTCACATTAAGCTTTTATTTTCTCATGCATAAAATGGATATAATAATAGAACCTACATCCTAAATTAATTAAAGAGGCAGTGCATGTAAAGGCTCAACACAATGCCAAGTACAGACCCACTATTCATTACAGATTAGTTATTTCAAGTCACCAAATAAGTCATATGCATGTGCATCAGGGGAGGTTGTTGATACCTTCCTACTAAGGGATGTCACTGGTGAATATCACCAACCTCAATATAATAAGATATACTTAAACAATCCATTCCAATTCCACCTAACAGAATGGAGGAATACTGTTTCCTCGAAAAATCTGCTTGATTGTATATAAGGCACTGCAGCTTTGAAAACAGATAGAGGCTCGAGGCAGCACGCGTAAGTGGTTAGGGCAAAAAGCACTGGTCAGACAGACACAGATTCAAAGCCTGGCAGGGCCATCTGTTAGCAGTGTGACCAGGAATTTTCTGAGCTCCATTTTCCTTATCTATAAATGAGAAAAATGATAGTGCCTCCCTATAAAGTTGTTGTGAGATCTAAATGAGAGTTATCTATATAAACTTTCCAGACTGGAACACAGAACTATTAATCTTTCATTCACTATGTTCCTGCTGAGTGCCAGGCCCTAGCTAGAAGCTGGGGATGCAATGATGAATAAGACACAGTCTCTATCCTCAAAGTCCAGTAACAAACTCACACTTACTCAGCATGAGTGAATGGGGTGATTGTTTTCTCAACCTGTCACAGGGATTATAACCCAGGAGGTGACTTTGATGTTAACCTCAAGAGACCAGCTTCACATAGAAGTTATAGAATATAATGGTTAAGAGCAGACTCTGAGGCGTGTCATATGGGAAGGTTAACTTCCCTGTGCTCCTATTTCCTCATATGTCACACAAGTAAAGCACATAGCATGGTGCTTAGCCCTTAGGAGACACTATAGGACTCAGCTACTAAAGGAAGTTTCTCTTAATAGTTATTTTGACATTTAATTTACCTCCTAAATTATTTTTAAGTATCGTAAAAGCAGAGACTGTATCTTAGACCCCTTTGAATAATTCACAGCAACCATCATGACGCCTTGGGAATCCTCACTCTGGGTGTCATGACCGTATGACCTGACCCTTATAGCAGAAACCAGTAACCAGACCTACTAGAAGACAGTTTATAACAATCACGCTAACAGCAGGAAACAACCGCCTACACACCACCTGGTCTACCTGAAAAGAGACTGGCATGCTGGGGGGCACGCTTGTGAGATGTCTGAGGTCAATGTGGTTCGAGGAACCTTTATTAGAACCTCATTCCCTGCCCGTGAAAAGCTAAAGGAAGCTCAAAAAGAGAATGATGAAAATGCAGTTAGAGACTGTCGGGAAGGGGCGCCTGGGTGGCTCAGTCAGTTAAGTGTCCGACTCCCGGTTCCAACTCAGGTAGTGATCTCAGGGTTGTGAGATCGTGAGATCGAGCCTCGAGCTGGGCTTCGCACTCAGTGCAGAGTCTGCTTAAGACTCTCTTCCTCTGCCCCTCCCCCGCCCATCTCTCTCAAATAAATAAAAAAAAAAAAACTTAAAAAAAAGGAGAAAAGAACTGTCAATAGCCTACCCCAAGCTGATACAAAGTTCCACAGAAAAAATGGTATCCAACTGATTGGCCTCGGGTCACTACAGGTCAGGCTATCCCATAGATAACAGATTTATTTTTGAGTGGCAGGAAATTTTTAAGAAACGGATCATCAAGAAGAAAATACAGACTAGGCAGAGATAACTGTGCTAGGTCTTGGGTTTTCCTACAAAAAGCTGACCAAAATGAAATTTCATGAGATTATTTCATAAGTGATAGGAATGCTGGAGAAAATGTCACACATTCCTTATTTCACTGGTATTGAATATAAAATCTTCAGATCTTTCTATAACTCTTTTAGTAAAATTAACTTTCATAAACCTGGATATTTGAAATAAAAGAAATAAAATGAACAAAATTTCTATATTCCATATTTTCAGGTTCATGTTACTATGTTGTTCACAGAGGTGAGAAATAGAGGAAGTGGAGCAGGTTGGTAGGAAGGAGAGGACAGTCTGGGCAATGCTGAAGTGTCTATGGAAAATTCCAAAAGAGATAATCAGAAGAAAATTGGATAGGGGCACCTGGATGGCTCAGTCGGTTAAGTGTCTGCCTTCAGCTCAGGTCATAATTCCAAGGTCCTGGGATCAAGCCCCTGCATCGGGCTCCCACTCAGCGAGGAGCCTGCTTCTCTCTCTCCCTCTGCCTGCCACTCCCCCTGCTTGTGTGCTCTGTGCTCTCTCTCTCTCTGTCAAATAAATAAAAAAAAAATCCTAAAAGAAAAGAAGAAAATTAGATGTCTGGAGCTCATAAGAGAAAAGTGGGCTAGCTAAATACTTAAGAACAATTGGGCTGGGTGGTAAATAAGTGAAGAAATGGATGAGATCGCCTACCTTTAAGACAGGTCTGAGGAAGACCAAAATTAAAGCAAAATTACGGAAAGAAATAGATGCCTACAAAGAGATTGAAGGGCGTGGGAAGAGGTGAATAGGCAGAGAACAGAGGATTTTTAGGGTGATGAAAATATGCTGCATGATACCATAATAATGAATGTATATCGTTATACATTTGTCCAAACCCACAGAATGTACAGCACCAAGAATGAACCATAATGTAAACCATGAACTTTGGGTGATTATGATGTTGCCAATGTAGGTTTCTCAGTTGTAACAACTGTACCACTCTGGTGGGGAATACTGATAAGGGGGGAAGCTATTTATGTGTGGAGACAGGGGATATGTGGGAAATCTCTGGTACCTTCCCCTCAATTTTGTTATGAACCTAAACTGCTCTAAAGAGAGGTGGTGGGGCGGCAGGGAGGGAGGGAAAGATTGAGATAGAGAAACAGTGTCTGGGGACATCCGGGTGGCTCAGTCAGTTAGGCATCTGCCTTTGGCTCAGGTCACAATCCCAGGGTCCTGGGAGGGAGCCCCTCATCGGGCTCCTTGCTCAGCCTGGAGCCTGCTTCTCCCTCTGCCTGCTTTGCCTGCTCTCCCTGCTTATGCTCTCTCTTTCTCGCTCTCTCTCTCACAAATAAATTTAAAAAATATAAAAAAAAAGAAACAGTGTCTGGCTTTTAGGAAGTATTCAATAAATATTTAGTGCATGATGGAGGAAGGAAGGAAGAGGGGGCAGGGAGGAAAAAGGGAAGGAAAGGGAAAGGAAGAAGAGGGAGGGGGAGGAGCGGGAAGAGAGGAAGGGAGGGAGGAAGGAAACGAAAATAGTTTTGTCATGATATACGCATTTACTAACCTTCATATCATTAAGACCAGTCCATATTATCATTTGATCATTTGACCTGAGAAGTGAAAATATAAACTTTTTTTCCTCTTCATTTTTTATATCCACAAGGTGTGCAGAACTTAAGGATAACGTACAATGCCGCTGGGCTATGTTCCATGGCATACTCTCTTTGCTAATTTTATAACAGCTATTTCTTAATGCTATCCATCCTTGTGAACATGAACCTACCAAAAGAAAAATGTTTTGTGAAAGATGAATTCAGTAATATAACATTTCATTAGTACATTTCTTAACATCTATAGTAGTTAATCATAAAAACCTCATAGCATTAGTTGTACACTTTTCCTATGTTTCTCCCAAACCAGTAAAAGTGCTAAAGTTGCTATTATTCAAGTAGCAAATGAATTACTAACAATTAAAATAGTTTTTAAGTAGTTTCTAAGAATTAATTATGCAGAATTATTGTCCAATTATAACTTAATTAAAATAAAAACCACAGATTTTTTTTTCTTTCTAAGTCACTTTAGGTTGCCCTTCCTTTCCCTTACTCTTATGCTGGTGGAGAGTTTTTTTAAGAGTTTATTTTAGAGACTTTTCAGGTTTATTTTTATTTTAGAGAACTAGATATAACACTTGCTAAGAATTCTGCTCTCTGCCACTGCTACTTGACTTCACATGGGTTCACCTTCCAGAAAACACTTAGGCTTCTTCTCTAAGATTGCACACCATAGAAAGATTGAGGAAAATACCAGCCTGTTGAGAGTAGATATTGTACTTTAACTCTTGATATTATATCAGTGCTTCAATCCAACATATTAGGGAGATGTGAGAAGGATCTTTTGAAGAAATTGTTTTTTCACAGGGGGGAGAAGGCAGATGGGAAGAGGGGATGCTTTAATTACCTTACTATCTTTTTCTTACTACTGACAGGTTTCTCCACCTCACTTGTAAACATATACTATGGTTCAAAGTTTATTCCTATACAGGGTATTAAAATAGGACTCTTAGCCCACCACAGCGTGTTGCCCTGATTAGCTATGACTCTCTCCTCTTCTCTTAAATCCTTTCTCACCATGTGGAGGAAGCAAGTAGATCTAGGAAGCCACAAAAAAAAATTAGCATACATTCCCTTTTCCCTTGCAGTATTCCAAATTTTGATGAGGTCTGACCGGGGATGAATAATGAAGAAGCCTTAAATAGGATGAAAGATTGATATTTTTATATTGGATTTTAATGGACCTATTAATACCTGAGGATGAGACTGTTTATTGAAACTTTAAAGTCACCTAAAAAGCTATCAATAATTGCCAGAGTTAAAGAAAAGAGAACCCACTCGGTTCCATTTTTTAAAAAGTGCTGGAAGGAAACAAAGTTAATTCTTAAACTTGCTAAATCCAGATTGTTCAATAAATCAGTCAAATGCCAGAATGACATAGTTAGAAAAAAGGGACTACGCTGGTTCATTTACAAGCAGTTTTCTGTGGCTAATACTTGGCTAAGCCACTTTTGAAAAGAACAATACATCTACCAAGTTATCTACAAGAGATATAATATATTAATAAAGAACCAGATATCTGCATACCTGTTTCTACTTGAACATCCAGTCTCTGAAATATATTTATAAAATCCAAATACAACTGTTTAAATTCAAATTTAAAAGCATATAAGGTTCCAGGTTTTAAATTATCCCACTCATAAACTGTAACATTATTTTGCATAATTTGTGAAGAATTATTGAGAGATATTGACACTGAAATGTCAGTGGAAGACAGCAAACTCCAGTTAAAAGAAACACTCGTGCTTGTTGCTACTGTTTTAATATTGCTAGTTGAGAAACCACCTAAAAAATCAAGAATAATTAGTCGGATTCAAATAAAACTGAATGAAACACAAAAGATGTTGAATTACAAAAGAATCACCACGATGGGAGGGCAAATCATCTACTATTAAATATTTTCTAGACTATATGGGAGTTTCTTGTCCTTTGCTTGAAATAAATGACTTAGATTATAAATCCGCATTATAATATTTTTAGATAATCTGGATGACATGTAACATCTCTGCCTTGCCTACCAATTCATATTAGTACACATCAAATGTCAAAAATGAAAATCTTCTTCCTGCCTTAGTTTATAATTTCCTTTAAATTTTGAAATTTACATTATGTTAAAAAAAAAAAACACGGTGCCTGGGTGGCTCAGTCGTTAAGCATCTGCCTTTGCAGCTCAGGTCATGATCCCAGGGTCCTGGGATGAGCCCTGCGTCGGGTTCCCTGCTCAGCGGGAAGCCTGCTTCTCCCTCTCCCACTCCCCCTGCTTGTGTTCCTTCTCTTGCTGTGTCTCTCTCTGTCAAATAAATAAAATCTTTAAAAAAAAAACAAACACTATCATCATGATGTGATTTTGGACTATCATAATCACTATAAAATTCAGATTATCTGGTAATAAAATTGTTTCCCTTTTACAATTAGGCAATATAGATGAATAACAAATACATATTACTTACGGGTTTTAAATGACTTTTCCCTTAAAATTTGTCCATATTTTATGGACTGTAGAATAATGTGATAGTCTTCATTTTCCTCTAGTATTATTGATTTTGAACGCTCTTGTGGGTTTGCAAGAATGCTTTTGATATTCTGTAAATAATTAGATTTATCTGCTTAAGGAATGTTTATTAACTCTGTGTCAGGTACATTCACCAAAAAGTTTGACTTTTGTATATTTCCTTCATAAGAAGGAGTTTTTCAAATAGAATGTAATATATATATAAAATATTTATTTTTACATAAAATGATATTATCTCAAATAATTACTCTGTATAGCATATAAATTACTAAAAATATAATTATTCCTATGAAAAAGTGCAATGGTAATTTGATCAACTACTTAGTGAAGATATTTCATAAAATGCTAACATTTCATACACTAATGAATAAAAGTAAGAAATCCCAGTAACTGCATAGCAAAAGAAAAAATCAACAAAAGAAAAAGCCAACCTATGGAATGGGAGAAAATATTTGCAAGCCACCCATCTGATAGTGGGTTAATATCCAAAATATATAAGGAACTCCTACAACTCAATAACAAAAAGCAAACAAACAACAACAAATAATCCGATTAAAATGGACAAAGAACTGAAGAGATATTTTTCCAAAGAAGATAATCAAATGTCCAAAAGGCATAGGAAAATGTACTCGATATCATTAGACATTAGAGAAATGCAAATTGAAGCTACAGTGTCAGAATGGCACCTGTCAGAGTGCCTATCATGAAGAAGAAGAGACAAGAAATGTTATGTAGGGATATGGAGAAAAGGGAAGCTTTAGTGCACTACTGCCAAGAATATAAATTAGTGCAGTTATTATGGAAAACAGTATGGAAGGGTCTCAGAAAATTAAAAATAGAACTGCCAGCAATTCCACTTCTGGGTATATATAGATAGGAAACAAAATTACCATCCCAAAGAGATATCAGCACCCCTGTGTTCACTACAGTATTACCTACAATAGCCAAGATATGCAAAACAACCAAAGTGTCCACTGATAGAGGAATGGATAAAGAAAATTTGGTACATGCAAGCGCACACACAGACACTGGAATACTATTCAGATATAAAAAAGTAGGAAATCCTGCCATTGTGACAACATGGATGGACTCTGAGGGAATTACGCTAAGTGAAATAAGTCAGAGTAAGACAAATACTTATATGTGGAATTAAGAAAACTAAAATCGGGGCGCCTGGGTGGCTCAGTCGTTAAGCATCTGCCTTCGGCTCAGGTCATGGTCCCAGGGTCCTGGGATCGAGCCCCGCATCAGGCTCCCTGCTCAGAGGGAAGCATGCTTCTCCCTCTCCCTCTCCCCCTGTTTGTGTTCCCTCTCTCACTGTCTCTGTCTCTGTCAAATAAATAAATAAAATCTTTTTTTAAAAATTTAATTAATGAATTAATTAATTAAAATCATACAAACAGATCAGATTAGTGGTTGCCAGAGGTGAGGGAATACTGGGTGAAGATAATCAAAAGATACAAATTTCCAATTATAAGATAAATAATTTCTGGGGATATAATGTACAACATGATGAGAATAAGTAACAATACTGTTGTGTACTTGAAAGTTGCTCCAGAGTAGATCATAAAAGTTCTCATCATAAGGAAAAAGCTATTTGTACCTATGTGAGATAATGGATGTTAACTAAACTTACTGTGGTCATCATTTTGCAATACACATAAATCAAATCATTATGTTGTATACCTTAGGCTTATACAATGTTTTGGGGTGTTTTTTTTAAAGATTTATTTTTTATTTGACAGAGAGAGAAAGAGAGCACACAAGTCCAGGGAGCGGCAGGCAGAGGAGAGAGAGAAGCAGGCTCCCCGCCAAGCAGGGAGCCCGATCCCAGGACCCTGGGATTATGACCCGAGCCTAAGGCAGATGCCTAACTGACTGAGCCACCCAGGCGTCCCTAGATTTATACAATGTTATATGTCAGTTATTATCTCAATAAAATTGGGGAAAAATAAATGCCAATAACTATCAAATTCCTACTGTGATGTGACATTTAGTCACAAATTTACACTATGCTTACTTCTTATCAGAATAAAAAAAAAGATGCCTTACTTTTTCAGGAAAATTATGAACAAGTTGGTATTTTAAAAAATAAAATTCAGGACTTCCTCCCTTAGGAAATTCATCCCATTTAATAAAAACTGCTGTTGTTCGATTATTCCTTGGCATATAACAGAAACTTTTTGAGATCTGAAATGGGAAAGAAAAGTAACTGTAAAAATATAATAAAAATGCATTCTTGGTTATTATTACTATTTTATTAGCAAACAACAAAAATTAAGCCTAAAATAGGTCAAATTATAATTGAAAGTATTTCAGCAATATCAACTTCTACACATGAATTAGGTAACATCCATTGGATAACTTTGTTACCATAATTTTGAAAACGACTTAAGAAAGATAAGTAAAAATGAGAGCAAGGAAATTCAAGATCCATGCTTCTCAAAGTGGGAAACACCACATTCCTGGGGTCAGGGAGAAAGAAGAGACTCAAATCACAGGAAAATCAAAGCACACCCTCCTGGTGTGTCAACTGTGTACTTTGATGATAATGGCTACAGGATTAAATTATTTCACAGACATTCTTGATAACACATTTGCAATGAAAATAAGTTAGAGTACAAAATGTTTGACTCGAGTTATTTTAGAGGTTCAGTTCATTGATACATAAAGAAAATGTTAGCAACTGAGACAAAATATCTAGATCACAGGATAAGAGATATATTCCCTAGACGATAAGAAAAGACTTTAGACCTCAAGAGAATGATATACTTATCAAAATTCCTACCAAAAACAACCTTAAAATGCCTCACTATACCATGAATCTTACCAAATTCTGATCTCTCTCCTCACTGATTTTCCCAACACAATTTGTAAGCAGTGAAAACAGATGCCATTTATATGCACAAATCTATGCAACATCTAGCAAAGAAAATTGTGTTAGGTACCAAAACTAATGTTTAGTGTTATTTCTCTTCAACACGGAAGACTAATAGCATCCTGCCCATTAACTAATTATTCAAAAACAATGCTCAAAAATGTCTTACCTTAACAACATATTGTAACCAGAGCAATAGAATAATTGATTTCTCCATCTGGAAAATAAAGTATATTCGGCTCAATTAAACATGTACTTTTTTAACCTCACAACTAAACCACTGGACATTCTTTAGATGTGCATCACTTTAATGTCATATCTTTTCAAGTTAGACTGTTCATCCAACTGAATGTTAAGGCATTAATAAGTATGTGCTGCATAATATCCTCCACCTAATAAAAATGGAATCACCAGGACTCTCCAACAAATAACAAAATAATTTGCTTCTAGAAGCTGCTATAATTAAATATAAAGGAGGTGTTAGAAATAAAATGAATTATCAGGCAATTATAGGAAACTGCATAGCATTGTGTGAAACTATTTAACCTTAATTGATGGAAATCTAGAACACCTACACACTGCTACTTCGTTGGAAGTAATTTCTCACATTCTAAAATTACACCATAGTTATGAAAAATATTTCAAAACTATTGACGAAATGGGAAAAACATTCAGGTCTTTTCAACTCAATTTATTTTTAAAGTGCATTTATCTAAAAAGCTTGTGGCACTGTTCTTAAGAATCTAGACTCCCTGGGTAACTGAGAACTTTACATCCAACGAAAGATATAAAGGAAAAAATTAACAGACTTGGTATTATATATATATTTTTTAAATTTTAAAACCCTCTAGAGAGCCCACTGTAAAAGCAAGTTTCCTCCTACAAAACCCCCTTTAGTTCCTATCAAGGTGTTTACCGCAGATAAAATTCAACCCAGTTAAAAAGAAATACGTAATAATCCAATCCAGACACCTCCACAAAACTGCAAAGTTTTAACCTTGTTCATTTTCCCAACAATCTGATATAACTACCCGCGGAGTTATGGTATCAATCCGCCGCGCCAACTCCAAGTGTAAACGAGCATTTCGAAAGCTTTGTGCCCTAGTTAAGAATGCCAAAATGGAAAGATCGCTCCCGGCTGCCTGTTCAAGTCCAATTCCCCGCTCAAATTCAATTCTGCGAGTCACAGGGTCCGCGCCCCGGGAGGGAGAAAGTGAGCAGCTGCCCTGGGGCGCACTGGTTTAGAAAGAGGCCGCTGGAGCCAACTTTGGGCCAATGGAGAGCAGAACAGTGTTGAAAGGAGAGGACTCAGGTTTTAAGAATGGCTGCACTGAGAGAGCGGAGCCCTGAAGTCAGGGCACGGGGCTCACAGCCAGGGGGCCGGTGCGTCCGGGTGCCCACGCCGCCCGCCCTGACCGGCCCGAGCCGGCCCCACCGCGCTAGCCGCCCGCGTTTTGCAAGGTTCGCGCGCAGGTGCGGGGTCGCGCAGGCGGAGAGGCGGCGCGGGAGCGCGCGAGCCGGCCACCGCCGCCCACCTGGCGGCCGCGCCCCTTGCAACCTCCTTCCGCTCCTCTCAGCGAGCCGGCCGCTTCGCTCCTGCTCTTTACGTCGCTGCTCGCTGCTCCGCGGGTTTTGTTCCGGCCACGAGGCCCTGTCCCTCGGTTCATTAAGAGGTCTCCATGGAAACGCTGAGCGGCGGCGGGTAGGAGGGGGAGTGGGAGGCGAGTCCCACAGCACTGGTGGAAGAAGGGAGGGAAGGGAAGGGTAGGGCGGTGAAGGAGAACCCGAGTGGGACATTTGGCCACTCATGAAAAAGAAACAGAAGCCCACCATGTGGCTGTGAACAGCCCTGAGTGGACACAGTTTTGACTTAAGTTCACTCATGTGGCTATGTGTGGAGCCACATTCTTTCAGCGTTAAGACGTCGTGTGTTTTAATTGCTGTTTGTTTTCAGCAGCATTTGAAAGTGTTGATTGAACTCTTTCTTCCTCCTTTCTGAGATCTTCTCCACAGTTAGCATCCCTGACATCACCCTCACCTGGATCTTCCATTTTCTTAATCCACATTATCCTCTGACATTTCCACCTTAAAAATTGACTTGACCCATGGTGCCTTCGTTGAGTCTGGGGTATTTCGTTCAGTTTTGTGATTTCAGTTGTATTGGAGACTGCCAGTCACTCCGCCTTACCCCTTATTTCTTTCCGGGACTTCAGAGCAGTATTTGCGGCTCTGCACTGGCCATCTTCACCCTGATGTCTCCAAAAGGCAATTCCAAACCATCTTTCCAAAATGAAATTCATGATCATCCTTCTCCCGGCCCTTCCTGAGTAGAGCGTTAGCCAACCAAACAAAAAATTTATCAACTCTATGTCCTCAGATTCTTTCCCTCGCTACCCAAAGTCAATTTTGTCCTCAAGAATCTTTTTTTTTTTTTTTTTATTCTACCTCTAAAACTTCTCTTAGGGCAATTACTCCCTCTCTAGTCCCACAGCCGTGGGCTTAGGTGATAACCTTAGCTATCTCTCTCTGAAAGTATATGCCCTGTTTAAGAGTTGGAATCTCAGTTCATTCAGATCGTTTGACTCAGAGACACAGGGAGAGAGGGAACAAAAGCAGGAGGAGTGGGAGAGGGAGAAGCAGGCTTCCTGCTGAGCAGGAAGCCTGATGCAGGTTTCGATCCCAGAATGTTGGGATCATGACCTGAGCCAAAGGCAGACGCTTAACCGACTGAGTCACCCTATTAGGAAATATGTTGTTTGCCATCTTATTTAAATATCTATTATGAAAAGAAACCCACATCTTCACCAGAAGTTGGATGGACATATATGTATAACCACATCTCTGATAGAAATGTAACAATTATACAAGTAATACCCATCCCTTCCTCACCTTCAAATTCGTCATCCAGTCAAAAGTTTGGAGTGCGTGCTATGTGTCAAGCACAGTGCTTAAGCACTGAGGCTATAGCAACAATGTTATTAGTTCTCCCTAATCATACTACGATCCTGTGCACAACCGTATTCCTCTTGTTCTTGTTCTTATTATCTAAATCCAGGTCCTCTTTCCTTCTCATCTAATCTTTGGGCTCCTGGACCCAATTCCAATGTGTGTGATTGGAATGGGGGTGTTACCCCACCATTACCAAACAATTCTTGGGATACCAGCTTGGTGTTCTACAATTCAATTCAATTCTGACACTGTCTACCCAAAGATAGAGTCAAATTCCACAGGCTAAGCATTCAGTCCTACAAGACTCCACGCACCACTCCATTTCATATGTCTGTCACAAGCCCAGGTTGCTATCCATGCTTCTGACCTACTGGCTGTAGGTTCAATTGAACTCTCTGAATTCAATTAATTCACTAGAGTGGCTCACCCAACTCAGAAAATCAGTTTACTCACTAGATGACTGGCTTATTATTATAAAAGGATGGAACTCAGGGACAGCCACATGGAAGAGATACAAGAGCAAGATATGTGGGAAGAGACATTCGTGCCCTCTTGGAGTACACCGCTCTCCCCAAATCTCCATGTGTTCACCAACCCGGAAGCTCCCCGAACAGTTGATTAAATCAACTGTGGCCATTGGTGACTGATTCAACCTCGAAGCCATCTCCCCTTCTGGGAGGTGGTGATGGGACTGAAAGTTCCAACCCACTTATCGTATGGTTGGCTTCACTGGCAACCAGCCCCCTTTCTTAGAATCTGTCCAAAAGTCACCTCATTAAAATAACAGAAGACACCTTTATAGCTCCCATCACTTAGGAAATTCCAAGGGAAACAGTGATGAGGACCAAATACATATTTTATTATAAATCACAATATCACATTAAGATAACTGGCATCCCTTCATTCCTTCTTATTAGATTGATCTAAAACAGGTCTCCTTACTTCTATGGGCACCTGGGTGGCTCAGTCAGTTAAGTGTCTAACTCTTGATTTGGGTTCAGGTCATGATCTTGGGGTCTTGAGATTGAGCCCAGCCTTGGTTTTGTGCTGGGTGTGGAGCCTGCTTAAGATTCTCTTTTTCCCTTTCCCTCTCCTTCTGCCTGCCCCCCTCCTCTCTCCCCACAAAAATACAAAACAAACAAGTCTCCTTATTTCTGGTTTTTCATCTATTTTCAACTGTCTTCAGATTAATCTTCCTAGAGTTCAGTTCTGATAATGTTACTTTCCAGCTCACGATGTCTTCAATGGCTCCTCAGCCTCCCTAATTCCTTACTGTGCCCATTGAAGTCCTCCAGAAACATTTCAGTTTACTCCATACATGTTCAGTTCACTGTTTTTCCCTGCAATACGTTCCTCTTATTTCACTGTCTTCATGAAACTTTTCCTGGTATTCCTAACAAGAGCTCTATCCCCCCTCCTCTGTGCTTCTGTGGTACTTAGTGCCTCTAATACATGGCTCATTGAATTCTATTTTTTATATAATTATCTGTGAACATCTTAGCATCTCAATCAGATTGTAATCTCCCTGAAGGTAAGTCTTATTTCCTATTGATTTTCATATTACCCACAAGCCATTTGTGATACCTTACATAGTTAGCACTCAACAAATATTTTTTGAATAAATACTTGTAGAGGAAATATTATGAAACTCTGCCATCTCCTTTTTCTAGGTGACACTTGAGACTTACTTCATTGTAAATATTTTTCAATGTTTTTTGAAACACAAATACAAGTTTTAAGATGAGTCATGTCACTCTAAAAAACCTAATGTATGACTTACGATTCCTCTAACCTGGTTCTGCTTTGATTGGCCTTTTCTACAATGCAAAATTTCCTAACAATTTGTGGTATTATCTTTTTAGCATATTTATTTATACAATATGAAAACTAGTTATTGCAACAGATCTTTTATGAAATGATTTAATCATCCAAATTAATCCAAATGAATTTGCTTTGAGTGAAAATGATAGGTTTAATAAAGTGTTATTGGCTGCATTTCAGAATCCAATATTAAAACTCAGATTTATCTGTATTTATTGGTGTGGACTAAAATGCAAATGTCATATTGAGAACTGAGACTAAACAAAAAGGATCTGCATCTCTGGAATGGGGTGGTTGTGAAATAATTTGAGGTCTGGTCCATCACATTTATGGCTTTCTTGATAGATTTGTTAACAAGTATGCTAGGATGGGTGGGAATTTATTTCTAAATGAGATTATCAGTACATTTGTGTAATGAATTTTATAAATTTTTACTGAGAAACTTTGATGAGGAAAATATCTCAGCTGGAGGGACAGGAACGGTGAGGCAAGGAACCTGTGACCTCCTTACGACAAGGGCTTTATATCCAGACGGGAAAATCCACTAGCTTTATACCCTGAGAAATGAAAGAAAAAAGTTAAAGACCAACATAAAAACATCCCTCCTTAAAACTCCTAACCTGGATGAATTAGTGGGACTGTTTTTGTCTCTCTTTAAAGGACACGAGAGGATAAGGGAGCTCTGGGAGCTCATAGGGATGGCCAATGACCCTGGACGTCCAAGCATGATACTCTAACACCTACTGTTGGCACAATTCTAGGATGACACCGACACCTAAGATTTCCATCCCCTGTTATTCACACCCTGTATAATCCCCTCCCCCTGAGGTTTGGTGGACCTGTGAAAATGATGAGATCATCACTACCATGATTATTTACATTATGGAAGACTTCCCTGTAGCAGAACAAAAGAGGCATTCTCCTGCTGACTTTGAAGAAGTTGCCATGATGTGAGAGGGCCAGGTGGTTAGAACATGAGCCTTGCCTCCAGGGGAGGAAGGTGTGCCCCAGCCTACAGCCAGCCAGAACACTGTGATCTCAGTCCTACAGTCTCACGGAACTTAATTCTGCCAACAATGTGAATGAGCTTGAAACAGAGGACCCAGAGCCTCAGATGAGATCACAGTCCTAAGTAACGACTTGATTTCAGCCTGGTCAGATCCTGAGCAGAGAGCCCAGACTCCTCATTCACAGAAATTGTCAGATAATAAATGTTTTGATTCAAGACATTAAATTTGTGGTACGTCATTTCACAGCAATAGAGAAGCAATACCCACAGTTAATGTGATTGCAAACTTGGGCAGTCATCGCTCAGAGACAGATGTCCTGTCCTCTTTGTTGGAAAACATACTGAAGGTTGTTTCATCAAAGTTGCCGTAGCCATATACAAAGTTGCCGTAGCCATATACAAAGTTGCCGTAGCCATATACAAAGTTGCCATGTGGAGCACCCGAATGCAGGGGGAGAAAATGGAGTTGGCAGAGCAAGGGAAGCAGAGATAAATGCATTCAAGTCCTGGCACTTCATTCACTCTGGCCCATCTCAAAGTTGGTTATCTCAAATTCTTAAATCCTGTGAAAGAGATTCTTTGCAGTGGCACTTATCCTCCCCAGGATTAATAAGTAACGTCACTGGGATTTGATCCCAGGCATCCTAGTTCCAGAGGCTTGTTTCCTAACCATGAATCTCAGGAGAATATCCTTACCCATTGATTATATAATTAATCTCATCCTATTTGATATAATTTAGAGCAGTTAGATCAAGGAAATGAATATGACAAAAAGCATAGGTATTCAGGTACTACTTTTAGCAGGTCTAATATATTTATATCTTACAGACTTTTTCTAAAGTTAAGAAATAATTTTCTAAATGTTGATTTTAATCTACTGTTCTCAACATTAAATAATTCTCATATGTTTGGTTAAGCATTTGTTATCCTAATAGTATAGTCATTTTATTTTCTCAAGACTCCTTTGCAAAATTTTGTAGACCTTTCATAAAAGGTTGATATTTGAGTCTCAGTTTGTACTGTTCTAAAATATAAAAACAAAACAAAACAAAGTTCACAAACTGAAATCATATAACAGAACTATGAGGACACGCTTGCCAGAATATGGAAAGTAAAATAGGAATCGACTTTATCATCCTGCCCTGTAGCTGGAAATATGAGAGTAAAATTCTTACCATTCCTCAAGTGGTAATAGAGGACAACCATGGGCAATCCATATAACCTAATATGAATAGCCAAAATGGCATGAAAATAAGCCATGAGACCTATGAAAAAGTACTACAAAGCAAAGAAAATATCATCCTAAAAACTGAGGAGAAGAAGAGATTAGCCATTATAAGCATTCTGATGCAGAATTCAGGGGAAGAAACCAGGAACATTTTTGTTTTTGTCTGAAGTACACAAAATACATGATTTCCATAAAACCATGGAAAAATATTGAGAGGGAAGAATAGTCTTGTATAAAAAGAAAATAACCTGAAGTTAAAAAAAATTAGATGAGTTAAAAAGGGAATCTGATATGAATACGAGGAAACTAAAAATGCATTTGCAGATTTACATCAATCTACACTGATGGAAGTAGAGGAAGTATGAATAACTATTATGGAAGAAAACTTAATGTACAATTATGGAGAGCAAAAAAGACAAATAGATGAAGACACAGAAAATGTCATAGGTATGAATGAAAAACAATGTATGCATAATTAATATTTCTGAATATAAAACCAGATTAAAAGGAAAGCATATCAAATAAAAATATACTAGCAATAGAAGAAACACCTTTTATATATTCAGAAAAAGATTTGTGAATATCAGAAGATACAAAAGAAAATAGAGAACCATACCTATACACACTTTCACAATAGTATTGAATTCAAAACTTGAAGGAAAATTATAATAAGCAATCATTCAAAAAAAAAGGAAAAGAAATATACCTATAATGGAACCAAATACTAAAATGGAAACCAGACTTTTCTTTTGCAGCACTAAATGTCCAATCACAATGAAGCAATGTCTAGAGTTTTGAAAGCAAACCATGACCTCAAATTTTTATACTCAGCTTATATATATCAAGTCCTCCCTATGTGTTAAACACTCTAGTAGGTACTTTACCTGTATTAACTCCATTAACCTCACACAAATCCTATGAGAAATTTGAAAACTATGAAGTGCAAAATTATTAAGTTTATTTAGAGTCACACAGAAAAGGATGGTATTAGGATTTGAACTTATACCTATTTCATCCAAGGGCCTGAGACCTTAGCTATCAAGCTACAGTGTGAGTAAAGCCTTAGGAAATATATAACCCATATGCCTTTCTGAAGAAAAATTACTTGAAGACATAAGCAACCAAGAAATAAAACAAACATAAGAATTCAATAATGGAGATATTAGGACTGGCAGTAAGGACTTCGGTTAATTCACATACAGAACTATTAGCTTGCAAAACTGAACTTATTTTTATGTGTGTGTTTATGTGCATGCGTATATAGCTTTTAATAGAATATAAAGACAGACAAAATTTAATTTGGGCACAAAATAAATATGACTGAGAAGGCAGAAAACTTAAATTCCATATCTTTAGTAAACAAAATACAATTTTTAAAAATTTTATCCATCTCAAGATTTCTGTAATCTGTTTTCTGACAGTAGATAACATTTTTGATAATGTGATAGAATTTTGACTTTAACCAGATCATCAGTCTTTCTAGTTAGCAGTTGTTAGTGAAATAATTCCCCCCCAAAGATGCAATGTACAGGCAAGATTTCAAGTACCAAGGCCATTTATACAACATTATGAGGAAAAAAAAATGTATGCTAAGGCTAAGAACAAGATCGTTGCTAACCTTTGTGCAAATTAGCAAAAGATGCCTCCCCATGATAGATACATTAGGAAAAGGCACAATGTCCTGTGGATAAATTAGAAAATACCTCAGGAATTATTAGAAACAGCTCCTCCCTTGGGGAAGATGCACTCCCAAATGGGTGTTTGGCTTGGCAAGAGGCCAGTGTCTTCATGCAAAGAAAAAGGCACTCCTTCCTCTGGGTAGAAACAGCTTCTTGTCAGGGTACATGACCTAGCTTGAGAAACATAAGCCAGATTTCAGTACTCCTTTGCCCCTCAGATGAGCACTTTTATATAGAAACCAGACTTCTGGACCATTCACCATGACCTTGTCTGGGAATATTAGCACAAATGTGAATCCTAATTCACTTGGGCTGTAAGCCTTCTGGCCAGAGTCATAATTTTTGTGTATCTTGAAATCTTCTGAATCTACATGTAACCACAAATGCTGTCAAAGATTAATTTTAAGAAATAGTTGAGATATTTTGATTTCAATAGTGTTATTTTCTATGTAATGTGAACATTAACCTTGAAACATTACATGATAATTAATTGCCTAGAAAAAGCTCAGAAACCTTTTAATTCCTATTAAGGGCCTCTATTCTCTTTTGGACATTAGAGCCTCAAGGTACCGTGTCTGTCTTCTCTCCTTTTCAGCTTAAATTGAATGGAATATATCAATAATTTATTCATGTTCATCTCTTAAAACTAACACAAATAAGAGGTTTTGTTTTACTACTAATAATTTAATTTTAAAAACAGAACCAAAAGTCCCAGTGTATATTAATTATAGTACTTAAAGTTGGAGACAGGTGAATTAAAGCTTGCAAAATCATTTGTCCTGAAAGGGCATTCTATAAAATTACCACTAAGAAAATGGACAAAGAAAAAATAGACAAGAGATAAAATGAATATATAAAAAGGTTTGAATTCAGTGGCACCATCAGATATCTATTCTACTGTGAGCTGACCTTTTTTCTTATTATGTCAATAAGGACTTTTGTCTGCTACTACCTAGTGTTGATTATGATAAAGGATAAAAGAAACAAACTCATAAACTTCTTGGGGAAGGAAAAAGTTGATCAGCACTTGTGGAAGACAAATTAGCAAAATGTATGGAAATTCTTCAGCATGTTGATGCCATTTGGGTCCTTCAATTCCACTTCATTCATAAGAATTTATAATAGGGAAAATGAGAAGCAAATTTAATATCCATTAGTAGACTGGTTAAATAAATCATGATATTTATGAAAATACTATATAGCATATAAAATTTCTACTGCAGGAAAGCTTTTTAGAATATAAAAATTCTTTTTTTTAAAACATTTTATTTATTTATTTGAGAGAGAGAAAGAGAGTAAGAAACAGCATGAGAGGGGAGAGAGTCAGAGGGAGAAGCAGACTCCCCGCCAAGCTGGGAGCCCAATGTGGGACTCGACCCCAGGACTCCCGGATCATGACTCAAGCTGAAGGCAGATGCCTAACCAATTGAGCCATCCAGGCACCCCTAGAATATAAAAATTCTTAAAGAAATTTAAAATTAGGGCACCTGGGTGGCTCAGTCGTTAAGCGTCTGCCTTCAGCTCTGGTCATGATCCCAGGGTCCTGGGATCGAGTCCCACATCAGGCTCGGAAGGCTGTTTCTCCCTCTCCCACTCCCCCTGCTTGTGTTCCTGCTCTCACTGTGTCTCTCGCTGTCTCTGTCTCTGTCAAATAAATAAATAAAATCTTAAAAAAAAAGAAATTTAAAATTAAAAAAATATATATATATATATTCAATTTAATCCCGGATCAAGAGAGGCAGAGAGAAAAGCGAAAATAAATAAAATGACAACAGAAATTATTTAGGTGGATGTTTTATATTCTTTTTCTCCTAGAAAGTGCATGAGTTTGTTTTTCACTCTTCTCCCTTCCAACAGGACACAGTGAACAGCTAAATCCTTATTGATTTAATAAGCTAAAATTAGCATTTTGTAGTTTTAATGTAAATTTCTGAGCCTGTCGGGAAATAGATACGTGGTTCAAGTACATGCTGACACAGCACACACAGACATTAAATTTGTTATTTACTGACGTGGGGAAGATTCTGCAAGGAACCGATTTAAGGGAAGTGGGGCAGGAGAGAAACAAAAGTAAATACAAGTCGAATTATTAGAGAGTAGGCCACAGCTCACATAGAACACAGATATATCTGGAAAGGCCAAAGGAATCACTGTGTCTGTGAATGGTTGGTGAGATGAGGAGTGACAGTGAGCAATTTACCTGCTGGCTCCTGGGCCTGTTGTCATTGTTCAGAGTTCACCTCACAGGGTATTTATTCCCCCTTTATTCCAGGCTGTGTTACCCAATTTATCAGGGTAGTCATGGGGGTATGGTGTTTCTTCCAGGCTCAGAAGTGGTGGGAGAAGCCAGAGCGCCTATGGCAGGCAGAAAGAAAACACTGGTCAGGGGAAGGCAAGGAGGCCGATGGCCTTGGCTGGTCCTCTGCACATGCGCTGGGCCATTCCTGCCTAGCTATTTCAGGCGGACTGCATAGAGAATTACTGTGAAGGTGGGAGCAGGTCCAGACCACCAGCTGCAGAAACATGAGCATGTGTCTGAGTGAATCTGGGCATGAGTACATCAGGAGGGGTGTATATATTGAGTTCAATTTACCACCCACTAATCACCTTTCATCCTACTTGCTATGGTGTGAATTTTTGTGTCTCCCACTCCCTGCCCCACCTTAAATTCGTATGTTGAAATCCTAACATCCTATGTGATGGTATTAGGAAGTGGGCCCTTTGGGAGGTGAGTAAAACATGAGGGTGGAGCCCTCCTGAGTGGGATTAGTGCCCTTCCAGAAGAGAGCCCAGGCAGCTCCCTCACCCCTCCTGCCAGGTGAGGAAACAGCAAGAAGACCGCTGACACCTTGATCTTGGACTTTATTTACAAGAAATAAATGTTTGTGGTTTATAAGCTGCTTAGCCTAAAAAATAAAAGTATAATTAAACTTTTAATTTGTTACCATCTGGTAGGTGAGAAATGGTTTGTCAGTGTAAATTGAATGTGAAATGCTTTTATTAAAAGTATGCTCTGTGGGGGTGCCTGGGTAGTGCAGTCAGTTGAATGTCCAGCTCTTGGTTTTGCTGGGATGGTGATCTCAGGGTTGTGGATCGAGCCCTGCATCAGGCTCTGTGCTGAGCTGGGATTCTGCTTGGGATTCACTTTCCCTCTCCCTCTGCCCCTCCCCACCATTCTCTTTCTCTCTCTCGCTCTGTCTCTCTCTTCCTCCTTCCCTCTCTCTTTCAAATCAATAAATAAATCTTAAGAGTATGCTCGATTGTCTTTCCAGTGTCCTCAAGGATTATTTTTTTCTCTGTAATATCAGTTCAAGTTATTGGCGCATTTTTCAATTAGGTTGTTCATATTTTCCCTTTGTGATTTTTTTTAGGAGCTCTCTATATAGAAGACTAGCCTTTATCATTGATACATTGTAAATATTGTGCTTTGGTCTTACATTTTTCTTTTGACTTTGACTTTTTTTCTTGCAGAATTTGTTTTCAGTTTTCTTGTTAAATATTGAATCAGAATTAGAATGACTCTTCCCACTCTTCCCATTCACTATTAGTGAATTTCTCCCATATTTTCTTTAAAAGCTCTAAACTTCTAACTGGCTTTTTTGAACATTTTTGAATGTTCCCTTTTGAACATTTAAATCTCTGATTCATGTAGAATTTATCCTGATGTCAATGGATGTATGAGTCCAAATTTTTCTTTGTCCAAGTTATTATCCAGCTGTCCCAATACCAAGATATTGTCCAGGTCATTATCCAGGTGTCCCAAATCATCATCTCTGATGATTTGAGGGCCACCTGAATCATATGCTACATTCCAAAGTTTTAAGTTCTCCTTCTAAACTTTCTCATAGATATGTTTATTTAACTAATGCCTACTTTCTCACTAGATTTTAAATTACAGGAGGATCCACACTGTGCTTTATTTTACCTATGTCCTCAGAGCTTAGAACAGCACCTGGCACATAGCAGGTGCTCGATACCTACCTGTTGTATTGCAGAATGCTTATGATGTTCTAGGACAGTGTTTCCCATTTTCTCCCACAAATAGGTCTAAATGTGATTTAATATTTTTAATTTAATGACAAGTATTTTACAGAGCATGGAAATAAAGAAATGTGTGGCAGACAATATACAACATGTGCCTCAGCCGAGGTACATAATAGTTTCTTTCAAGCAATGTTATTTTAACCAAAGATATTTGATTCGATATATCTATATGTTAACAGGAGTCAAAGAATACTGAAATGTTAGTGTCTAGATGAATATTTTTATCAAGCACAAATAAGATAAAGTCAATTTTTATAAACAGTAGACAGTGGGACATTGCAGATGCAATGTCCATTTCATTCTTTCATTCATTTCTTAATAACCCTGGAGGTCCAAAATATCTAGTAAGTTGCATTTTTTTCTGGGAAACATGATCTTGAAACCCAAGCAACTCACCTAGCTGAAATCTGAACCTAGTCGATCAGGGCCCCGCATCTACTTTTCAATGCACCTCTACTGTTTTCTTGTTGCTATTTGACTTCATTTGATCCCCACAACAATCATACCAAGTAGGGCATTCTCTTCTTTTTACAGATGAGGAAACTCAAGTAATTCTATACTGTAAGTGGCAGAAAACTTGGGGATTTGCAAAGATCACAAGATATGTTCCTTGCAAATGACAATAATTTACTATATTTAAAAAGTGCAGCATTCCATTGTAGAATTATTAATACATTCAAATAATTTTATTTCATTCTCCATTGGCAAAGCAGCAGCATGAAAAGCAAAATAGCACACAACTTCGATCGAATGCAAATACATATCAAAAAATCATAGGTCCATGAGCTAGCAAATAATTAATTAAATGTTAAATAATAACAACATAGTTAATAACAGTTGTAATGGTATAAAAAAATAAAAGTCCAAGATATCCTTCCACTATTTAGCAACTAATGCTACATTTCTCCATTTCCTATTACTGGGATTACTATTATATGTATGTATATACATATGTATGTGTGGCATTTTTTTTCATTTCTTTAAAAGGAATTGAGTTTGAAATTCTTAATTCTATGCAAAGCAAACTCTTTAAGAATCAAAGGTTCTGTGACAGACACCTTACTATACTGTTCAAAAGAAAAGAGCATAGGACTGGAATGCACAAAGTCACTTGGGGTAAGTCACACGGCTTCTCCAATGACCTGATATATCTGCAAAATGAGAGGAATTTGCAATAACAACCCTAATATTCATTCAGGCTTTAAATAATCTAAAATCCTGTAGTTCTGTGATCTGTCTCAAAGTATCCTACTCTTTATGACTATCCAGATATCAATTCTAACTAATTACATTTACCAGACTAAACAGTGGTGATGAACGAGTACTGTTATCTTAATTTGGGTAGCTATGGCAGACTTCGTAAAGCAAAAAAATCACTATTGGGTGCAACTGAAAATTTCTGCAAAATAATCTTCTAATTGATGACAATATCCCAGGGCTGTGGCATGTTGCAATTATATACATAACTGCATTTCAGCTGAACAACTTAAAATCATTTGATTCTTTAAAATAGAGTAAATCAATACACCTATTTTTTCCTAGGAAATTGCATATATTTGTACCAAGTATTAAATTGCCATATCCCAATAGTGTGAAAAATATGTTATTGTTAAATAGTATAAATCTTCCAGTGCCTAAATAATAGTGTTAGAAGGTAACTTCACTTGACTTTATGATTATTGCATGGAGTCCCTAGAATCCAAAAGTTTAATTCCACTGGCATGTGCAGTCTATAGGTTCCTGGAGGATATGCATGACTTCAGTGCCATTTCCTGAGCAATATAGAGGCACAGACAAGTTTCTCACTCCATTTTCACGACAACATTTGCAGAATCTTAGATGGCTCTCAATATTGATGTTATATATGGTAGCAGATGGGCATTTTCCATCACAAGATGTGACATTTACCTATAAGGAGAGATAATGAGAAAATTCTTAAAATTTTTAAAAACTGTCTATTCAATTCTTCTAAGATAACAAATGAAAGCAAAACTTTATTATCACTATAATAACTCTCAAGCTTCTATGTTAGAAGACTGCAAAAAATACCAAGTTAAAAGTTAGTAACGAATAAGTCCAAGAGATGTTCCATGGTGATGCCTCAGACAGCAAGGCTGACATAAATCAAACTCTGAAATAAATTGCACATATAACTAGTCAGGTATATATATAATGTTCATCATAATCTAATGATTCTATTGTAATCTGTATTGTATCATGGCTTGTGTAGACTGTAGTATTGGATAGGTCACATTAAATGGGGTAAAGTTAGAACTAAGACTATTTTTGCTGAGTTAAATTGCATAGTTAAGAAAATATGTAGTCAAATATATTTGGTTTTAATTTCCATCTCTCTAGATTGCAATTATGATTCATAACTATTGATTATTTATGCTAAAAATAGTTCACACTTCTTCACAAATGGAATATTTTAATATTAAAATGTATGAATAATCTCAAAGTTAAATATTGTGACACTCAGCATTTTGTTGACTTACAAACATATTAGTGCTGTGACACATATACTTTTGGAAAGACACATGCCCTCTGTGTAACAAATTATATTTTTCCACTTACAGGATTTTGACTTATACAGTCCTGTTTCCTTATGATTGATTTAATGATCACTTTCTGGCATATTCTTTCTTCTTGTTTGCCTGATAAAATATAGAATGTATTTATTCATCAGAAGGCCCATGTCAGATTGTTTCTTAATTCAATTAAACATATGCCTATATTTAAAATAAAATAATGTCAAGGTATACTTAAAATTTCCCTCATATATTTTACATTCAATATTTATTTTCATTTTCTAAATAGATTTTCTCATATTTTTAGCATTATACTTATCTCTTTACCTTTTTGTCCTAGAATAGTTATCATAATCATAAATCAAAACATTCTACACATGAAATGTGTGTATCATATAGAGAGATAAAATATGTTTAAAATTCTAAAAATATGAAATTATTTTTATAATGAAACATTGTATGTAGAAGTAAATATACAAGTACATAATTAGGCTTTTATGCATATATACATAAATCTTAGAATTAAAAACAGATTTAAAACCACTTTATCTTAATAGATGTTAAGATAAAATCATACATAAATGTAATTGAATTATTTATTAACCATTTTGAAATGTATGGATGAGTCAAATTATAGTTTATATTTATGGCTCAGAAATGATCTCTTATGACTTCACATTAAGATACTTTGTATTAATTAATGATATATTAATATGCCTCTGTGCGTGTGATGGATGACCACTTGATAATACAGCTAAGAATATATATTTAATGCTATAGGATAGTGGATTAAATAACCCCTGAACCAGGATGCAAAAAGACCAAGGTTCTTACTTCACTCTGACACTAACTCGCTTTGTTACTTTAGCAAAGTCACCAAAATCATTCTGCTGAGTTTCCTTGTTTGCAAAAGACTGAAATTAGATCTCCAGTTTCCAAACTAGTTTAGCCACAAAATCTTTAAGTGCTTATATGAAATTCCAACATGTAAAGTATCTAAAAGTTAAACTACTGCGGTTGAAGCAGAGATGAGTAGCAGAGATTGCCTGAAATTAAACTGTCCTTCTCAAGGTCACTCTTGACCTTCAAAGTGCTAACTTCGGAGGTCACAGCTTAGTTCTCATCCAACTTAATTTCTCAGCAGCATTTGGCCCAGTCTGTCACTCTCTCCTCCCTGATACAATTTACACACTTGGCTTCCAAAACACCCCCTTTGGTTTTCCTCCATCTCATTTGTGGCTCCTCCTCAGAATCCTAGGCTTGTTCCTTCTCCTTTCCCTGGCCTCCCAACTATAGCCTGGTCGGGGGTTCAGAATTGGTGATGGAGGGGCAGGCTGGTGTGTTCCTTATGGTGCTTTCACTCAGTGGCTAGTTACTTTATTAGCCTTTCTATTCTCATGTAAGAAAGATTAGTTAATAATGAAATCATCTTTAATATGACCTATAAGGCACCTACCCTCTTTCTGTTACCTTCATTCCTGTGCTTAGCCAAACTTTGCTATTTCCTCTGCTTTCAATACTTTTTATTCTTCCTGGCTGGATTTCCAAAGACATTCATTCTCTACCCAGATGATACCTCCTTATAGAGGCATTCTCTAACCACTCACTTAAATTAGCAACTCAGCTCACCACTCTCCATCCCTTTTATTCTGTACTATTTTTCTTTATATCACTCATCTCTACCTGACACAATAGTATATATTTATGTGTTCATTGTTTCTCCCCCTTCTTCCTAATATGCACTGGCATGCAGGTATTGCATCATTCACTACCACAGTCCCAGTGCCTAAAAGAGTGCCTGATACATGGCAGGCACTTCATAGAACTCAGTTGGATTAGCTAATTTGTGCAATGAATGTAACTGGGACAGCATAAATTTATTGTTAGTTGGCTGAACTTATTAGTACCAAGACGCATTTCCAACATCCAGTCTCTCCAAGATAGCCCAGTTACCCAGAAGCAAAGCCTGCAGACAAGGATTCTGTGATACCAAAGCAGAAACTATTTCACAAGTCCTTACATGTCAGATGGGAGAAACTGAGGTAGGTTGGTATTATTCTGCAACTTCAGAGAGCTTGGCAGAATTGAAAGGTCCTGGGCCTGGGCATTGGACAGGCCTGAGTCCACTACTGATTAGTGCAATCAACTTTTCTGAACATTCATTTCTTTATCTGGAGGGGAAACCATACTTACCTCCCCATCTACCTCCCAGAACTGTTGTGATGTTTGGTTGCCATACTGTCTTCAGGGGGCATAATGGTGCCGATGTGTGGCAGGCAATAAATAGCAGGATTATGGTCAGTTGTATAGATCTTCCCCTGCCTGCCCTCGGTTAACAAGATGTACTTACTTGTTTAATAATCAACATGGAGTTATAGAATCCAAAGTCCTTATTGAAGTCACAATGCCATTCTCATCTTTGAGATGGGCTAACTTTGTATAGCCCATCATGTTCCAAGCAAATTAGACCACAGAGACCTTTTTAACTTAAAACCTACTAAAATCCTATGCAATACCTTTTGGGAAACACAACAATAAAGAAATTTCTGATATTTAGGTTAATATTCATCTAAATTAAAAATACTTTATTCATATTCCAGAAGACTAAATTACAAAATAATTAACCACATGACAAACATTTAAATAATATTATAAAATGTGCTTCCCTCCTTGCATCATAAGATCTGAATTTTATGAGAAAGATCATAATTACCATGAGCAATTAAAACTAATCTATCAAATTAATGCATGTAATATGTCCTCACTTACAGATCTTGCAACAGCCTTCATTATAAAGCTTTACAATCCCTTCATTCTAGGAAGAGAGAAGGAATAAAGTCAAAACTCACAGTGTTTGTTATTTCCTCTTGGACTAGAAATAGAAAACTAACTCAGTATTTTTATTAAATATCACAAAACCTTTAAAGGAAAATTATAGAAACTTACCATTTCTAATGAGAATTTGTTTGTTTTTAAAATTAGGAGCTGATATTTTGTTTAAATTTTTGTTATTCATTAGTAAAACAAAGTGCAAAAAGATTAGCTTACTTAGAAGAACACTTATTTATTTATTTATTTATTTATTTATTTATTTATTTATTTAAAACATTTTAAATAACACAAAAAAAATTCTTACCAAAGCAAAGTACTAATAGGTACTCTAAATAGAGGCCATTATGTTTTTTTCAATTCCTTGAAATAACCTAAAGTACTCTGAGACAAGACTAAGTTCCTGAATATAATTGAATTTTAAAATGATGTATCTTTTCTTTAACATTTTATTCAAAAAAATCCACCACTTCAGGATGACTCTTGCCTAAGACTAAATTAAGAAAATTTTATTGATTATCTTTTTGAATTCTTACAGTAAGCCACTAATTGTTTTTGGTAACTTGCTAATTACAATTCAAGTAACAGAATTTACACTATAAAAATGAATCTGGGAAATAATATGATGCCTAAGATTCTTTCCAGAACTGAAATTCTATTACTTTACTATATACAATATCTACCTACCCAGCCAGCTAGCCACCATCACTAAAAGGGCACATCTTGGGGAAAAAAAAAAATGAATGAGACTGCTATTTCTGCACACTTAAGAAAAATATTGCCTACACAACAGAACAAAGTTCACTTTTCATTAGGGATTACTATCTCCTAAATAGTTAAAGCTACGAAGGATCTTGTAAGAAAAAAGTATCTATCACCTCCAAAAATCTACTTTCCCAATGGACTCTTCTCTGAGAGAATAAGGAATTAGGGTATCTAAGCTAAAGGATCAGCAGCACTGTGATATATGCCAGGTTCCACCGTGGCCTGTGCTCAGAGAAGTTAAGACAAATTTCATTTAGGCCAGCATGAATTAAAAAGGGAATGGTATCATAAATCTGGCTGTGTGTTTAAGAAATAAAGTTGGCCAACCTCTAATTGATTATTAATTCATACTGAAAGAGAGGCTAGGTCTGCTGATCAAATGATTTTTCAATAATTCTTTGATCTAGCACAATGTCTGTTCAGGGAGAATCAAAGTTATTTGGAACACCATTTATAACTCAAAATGGCAAACTGAAGAAATATAATGAGCTTTTATGTATACATGAAAATAAAACATACACCAAAATAAATAAGCCACAATGTATTTATGTACGACCTTCGAAAACATATTTTCTAAATTATATGTAATACTACATTTTCTTAGATATGATAAAGTACAAACCATTTTGCATTCAGTCTCATTAAAAGGAGGACAGACCATATTGTAGTTCAGAATCATTGTCCCTTCATCAGTCTTAACACATTCGTATGTGGTACAATTATAGTGCCAGGTACTCCCCTCCTAAAAATAAGAGAAAGTTACTGTTTTGCTTATTAAAATCTGATATGTTTCTTAAGTAGAATATTTCCTATCCAAGATGCAGAGAACTTCCTGTGGCATACAATGTCCATCTGGAAATATCCCCAAACTTATCTAAAAGGATTAAAAATACATAGATGGTGTGTGTGCATGTGTATTTGGTTTCATACTAGAACTGAGATGTAAACGTGAAATAAAGTGATAGAGAGGAAAGAAACAAATAGGTATGTGTTTCTACTACAAGATTAATTATCCAATTTGCCCAAGTGACAAAGGTCTTGTTTTAATATTCCCTCACTAATTATAAAACAACAAATCGTATTAGTTAATATGCCTCCTTTCTTGAGATTTATTTATTCTTCCTTCTACTCCCTTATCAACAAAACAATTACAAAATCTTTGGATGACAGTGATTATTGACTTTTGCTTCCAGTTTTATATTCCTTATCATTGTTTTAAAACATACTCCTATTCCTTTAACAAATTTTTAAACATAGTAACTTTATTTCATTCCTGATTTCAGAATTCTTATTTAGAAATAAAAGCAGCTGGACATATTATAACATAATTATTGGGCTGTAGTTGTCGATCTATATTCTTATTTTTTAACCCACATTTTAAAATGCTAGCCAAACTCTGGCTTAAAGATTCCTTGTGCAGTAAGGAATTTCGATGAACTTCTTTTTCTCCAGATTCTATTTTAACTTATAAATATCTTTAGATCTTCTATGAACCTTAATTAGAAAAGATCTCCAAGTTCAGGTATAAGAGAAAATAAAATATTCAAATTCAAATAGTAATTCTGTTAATATCCAGTTCAAATAGTACTATCTTGTTTATCTGAAATCAAAAATCAGTTGTTCCACAGAAATTAGATTTCTAGATAACTAAAGTTTATCTTTGAAAGAGCAAGAGTTAACAATCTTGATGTATATTTACCTTGATTGCATTACTTGTTGAGTTCTCAAAAAATATTCTGAACATAATTTAGTCTTTTATCTACATTTCAGGCTATCACTGTGAATACTAGTCATATAAATAGATGGTTCCTGGATTATTGATTATAGAGTTTATGTTGCCCTTTTACTAAAAGCCCCAAATTTCTGTGTTGTTTCAAGTAAATTTTGATTCCTTTTCTCTCACTGACACCTATGTCTTCCTCATCATTTTAGAAGCTTTTGTTTTCAAAACCCCTTCTTTAAAATAATATATTATAAAACAGAAATATTGCTAGGATAAGACAAACAGTATCAACACTATTTAAATTGGTAACACTAGTTTGCACATAACTGCAAAACATAGGTTATGGCACAAGAAGACAATTATTCATCTTTCTTATTTAATAAAATACACAGGATTGGAGAAATCTGTTTTGGGGGTATGTGACTAATCCCATGTAATTAAGAACACCAGAAGTAAGACCTCTAGTTAATTAAACTATTAATGGAAAAACTGAAGAATGACAAAAATAAATTGGAACAACTTTCAGGTAATATAAGTTATAAAGAATTAGTCACACTCCTAAATCTGATGACATCACTAATAACTGCACTAAAAATAGAAAGTTCCCTTTCTCTCTTCTAGGGAAGGAGTAGGTCAGTCCATAAATCTACATGGAGTTATTATGAGACTATAGGAGAATTCTGAATAATTATTGTATTATTTTTGGTAGAAAGATGTGATATAGCATTACTGACTCTTGAAGTCTTCTTTGTAAAAAAATATTCTAAGTCTTTTATCTTATTTACCCACTGAAATAATAAAATGTTAACACTGTGAGTTTCAGATTTCTGTTAAAATGCTTCATTTTTAAAATTTCTTTTAAAGATTTTATTTATTCATTTGAGAGAGAGAGAACAAGCAAAAGAGACAGCACGAGAGGGGTGAGGGGCAGAGGGAGAAGCAGACTCCCCTCTGAGCAAGGAGCCCAATGTGGGGCTCGATCCCCAGACTCTGGGATCATGATCTGAGCGGAAGGCAGGCACCCAACTGACTGAGCCATCCAGGCACACCCCACCTTTGTTTTTTAAGATTTTATCAGATGAATGGATAAAAAAGATGTGATACATATATACAATGGAATATTATTCAGCCATCAGAAAAGATGAATACCAGCTATTTGCATCGACATGGATGAACTGGAGGGGATTATGCTAAGTGAAGTAAGTCAAGCAGAGAAAGACAATTATCATATGGTTTCACTCATATGTGGAACATAAGCAATAACACGGAGGACCATAGGGGAAGGGAGGGAAATCTGAAGGGGGAGAAATCAGAGAGGGAGATGAACCATGAGAGACTATGAACGCCAGGACACAAACTGGGGTGTTTCAGAGAGAAGGGGGCGGAGGGATGGGGTAACAGAGTGATGGGCATTAAGGAGGGCACGTGATGTGATGAGCATATGTGATTATATGCAACTAATGAATCATTGAACAATATATCAAAAACTAATGATATACCGCACAGTGGCTAACTGAGCATAATAAAAAAAATAAAATGTTTCATTTTAAATGAGTGAATAAAATAATGTTTTTTTTCCCTTTGTTCTAACAATTAGAAATAAGCAATTCCCAAAGCCCATTTTCCTCACATCTGGAAAAAAAAATGAGGATCTATACTAAAATGAGTTTCAGAAATGAGTTAAACATATTCCTTTACAGCAGGAATTATCAGAAACTTTAAAACGTAACAAATGTAACTGTGTCTTGTGTGCTGTATATGAGTGTGTTTATTGTACGTAGAACTCTGTGTGTGTGTGTGTGTGTGTGTGCATGTGTGGTATTTTTCAAACTTATTTGATATAAGAACATCTTCAGAAAATTGCACAGAGAGCTACCCTCCAAGGAACTTATTTTAGGAACTAAGGAATTCATACCTCATATATAACTGATGTTCCATTTTCCATTTGAAATTTGCAGGATACATTTTTGCAGGTACCACAGCAATCATAATCACTTGGAGATGGAATGTACAACTGGTGCTGGGTATAATAATAGTACATTTAATTAGCCACACAACATTACCAATATTTTTAATGAATCCATTCTGGAAGTGCTTCCCAGTATTACTATATGCTCTCTCAGAACACCTGTAAGCATTTTAAAGGTTGAATTTGAGGCACTTCAAATAATAATTGACTTTATATTGCTGTATTAGAAAGTGAAGAAAACTATTAACCTTTACATCTAGCAGCCAAGATTCATCAAGCAGGTCAAACAAGCTATATAGATAAATAGATAATAAGGCTCAAGATCATACACAGGAAAAGGAAAATATGCATTGTATAGATATATTACACATTAATAGATTATTGAACTAGTCAAGTGTATACTTTGAACTTATGCAGTATTCACTAGTTAAAATTCTATAGCTGCCATTTTATGATTAATTTAACTCTCCACTGGAATGACTTACAAAGAATACTTACAATGTCACATTCTTTTGAGCAATTCACCATTGTAAAATTCAGAGTGTGAAAACCTATATGGTTATCTTTTTCTTCCAGACACTCCACTGTATAACAAAAGTCCCCTTCCAAATACTTTATCATAGATTGGCCAGGATTCAATACTGATACTCCTTGAAATACACACACATCATCCTTTTCTAAGAAAAGAAAGTCAATGAAAAGTACTATTTTGAGTTTTTTATTAATCAATCAATGGAACTTTTACTTATATTTATGTTTTCATTGTGATGTGCAATTTTTTTTCAAAACCAATAAGATCTTTACCTCTATATTTTGTTAATAATTCAAGAGTTTACTTAATAATGAATGTAGCACATTTATTCCTTAACATACAATAAGAAAGTGATCTGTAAAGTCAACTCCTCTTTACTGTTTGAACTGCCTTCACAAGCCATACTTCATAGCAGATTCCAGAATTTTGGACTTATCATCAAGCTACTTGTTATTCTCTCTTCCGGAAACATAACATGACATTTTGGGGGAGTAGATATAGATGGAAGCAATATCTAAATCAACAGTAGTGGGGCTCTTCATGGTGGCACTAACATTTTATGGTTTTTAATGGTTCTTTTGGGAGAAAATTTTCAGTTTTGTTGTGAAGCAAAATATAGCCTTGTACATTGTATTCAATGATGAAGGTAGTTGATACAAAGTAAAAGCATATTAATTTAGGCTAGGCTAGTGATGAAGATTCAGCTCAGAAGCTCTTTGTGCCTTGCCAACAACTGAATTTAAACTTTCTTGCATATAAAAATGCAAAAGTTTCAAGCTGTTGAATAAAAGGTTTTTCATTAACCCACCAATACATAATATGAAGATTTGTTAATTTATAGACAAATCAATTCTATTCTTTACAATGTTAACATCCATAACGATAGCACAGTGAACAATAAGTCTCCCTTTTAGATGTTTATTTTTAAAATATTAAATATATATATTAAAAAGAACCATAGAATCAACTTTAAATTCTGCAAAGCCTCTGAAAAACACATTCATTTTTCTGTCCCATTAACATATTTGTCAGAACATTTAGAGATATTACAAAAGAGGCAACTGAAAAATAATAGTGCATTTTTATAATAAACTGGCAAAATGGCTTAAAATGTGTAATACAACTCAAAGAAAATCATTTTTAATTTATTAATAGTGAACAATAGATACCAATAATATTCATATCATTTAAAAGCTAGATAAAACATAGTTACCACAGAGATACTGTACACATCCACAGTCACTCTGAAAGTTATGGTCTATCGCAGTAAATTCTCCCTATTAGAAAGATATTATTATTAAATATGACTTATACAGCTTATTATATGACAACTATAAAAATATATACACAGTATAACATTTAGTAAGTTCCCTACCCCACAGCCATACACATATCAGGTGCTTAATAAATATTTGATAGTGAACAGGCTTTGATTAACACAGTGGTCATTTAATTAGCAGCCTACAGAAAAAATTCGCAATAAACAATATGATTATGGATCACTTAATCTCTCTAAACTTTAATTTATCTATTAAATGATTGAAAGTGGAGAAGATGATCTTTATGGTCTTTAATAACTTGAAAATATTGTTGGATTCTGGGCTTCTAGTGAGTAATTGGAGATAAAAGAATATGTGCTAATCCTAGAAATTTTGGTTGGTGCACGTTCTTGATCTTCTCCATAGAGGTGGTCCAAGGTTCTGATGTTTGCATGGAGCAAGCGACATGCAAACATCATGTCACTCCTGTGACAGCATATAAAGCCAGAGCAGAAGAATATAGTAGAGGGACTAATAGCACAGACTCAGGAGCAAGTCTGTTCTGTGCCCATCTGGCTTTGCTGCCTGCTAGCTGTGGGATCTCAGGGAGGTTACTGAGTCAGGCTTCTCCTCCCTTCCCTCATCTCTAAAATGGGTATAATAACACTGCCTACCTCTTAGGTTTAGTTAGAGAAATAAATGGGTCAATTCAGGTAAAGAACTTACAATAGAGTAGACACACAGAAAATGTGGTATAACCTTTAGGTGTCAATAAATTGCTGTCATACCAATCTTAAACACTGCCCTGTCAGAAATGATACAGGGTCCTCTCAGTGTAGTACCAGATTTAAAGTTTCAAGAATTGGATTTTTAAGTAATAACTTTTCCCGAGTGCATTTAATTTTCATATGATATCAGTAATAAAATTAACTTGATTCTTTTTTTAAAAGATATTTATTTATTTACTTATTTATTTATTTTAGAGAGAGAGAGAGCACAAGTGCAACTAAGGAGAGGGGTGGGGGTGGGAAGGGGAAGAAGAGGGAAAAAATGCCAAGCAGACTTTGTACTGAGTGTAGAGCCCAACGTGGGGGCTTGATCTCATGACCCTGAGATCATGATCTGAGCCAAAACCAAGAGTTGGATGCTTTTTCTCAAGGCATGAGAAAGGTTGCTATCTTTCAGCATACATTTCTTACCTTACACTTTGGTGCATTTATTCATGTTCAGCCTAGCCTCTATCTAGAATAGTTCAACTCCTTTCATCCATTATTCTAAACTATCACTTTCTTCCAAACTTTTCTTGATGGTTAACTTCCCTAGAAAGTTCTCCATGATGATCTGTACCTTGTGGTTAACATTCTGAGTACTGTGTTTATTTTATCATAATAATTCTAGCTAATCCTTATTGAGCTCTTTCTATGTAACAGGTACTATCTAAGTAATTTATATTAACTTATTTTATTGACATGATGTAGGTATTGTTATTTTATATTGCAGATGAGGAAAGTGAAGCACAGGTAGGAAGAGTCCAGGCCAGGAATAAAAACAAGGCAGTTTCAACTTGCTTTTGTTCTTGTTTTGACTTATATCTGGGCTATAGTTTCTAAAGGAAATCAAAAAGTTATGGCAGAGTAGAAAGAATAAAGGAATACACAAAAGCACACACAGACATAAAACAACCCTTGGTTTGAGTCCTAAAGATCTCAATCATTTGCTCTCTCTAGACCTCAACTTTCTTATTTACAAAATGTTCATAGATAACTCTTAAGAAAATACCAACAGTTACATGTTTATATCCCCTCCTTCTCCACAACAGAGGCATCATTGGCACAATTTCTTGAAGAATCACTGGGGACACCTCTCAATATTGAGATAATCTTTTTTTCAATGTTTTGCTTCATTTTAAGACCAGTGAAGTGAAGTAGATATAAGGCTAGTAGATTCAGTCACCCGTGAAAAAAATAATGGATTGCATTTTCTTATCTCAAGTAAATAAAAAGGGTTTACTGCTCCCTGATACCAGAGCATGTTACTTTAATCAACTTCAGTATAATTTAATGAGGATAATTTCATTAACTCTGAGAACTCAGAAATAAGGGGGATAAAGGAAGAATAAACTAACTTAAATAATATGACAATTCAATCAGAATATGTGTTCTTACCACTTCACAAGTTGGCATAACAAGGTTTTCACAGCTACATTCTAAAAGGCAAAAATCAACGTATTTATATTGGTCAGAATATATCACTGTACTATAATAAAACTTCAAAGTATGAAAATTAGTTACCGCAACGCCATGTTGGACAACATTGACCAGATACATTTTCTTTGACAAGCTTCATATCCTCTGCACAGTCAAGCAGTGGTGCAGGACAAAGATTTGGGTCACAAACTAAATAGAAAAAAATTCCATGGATAAAGGTTAGCTTCTTGTAAAAGCTTATCCTTACTACCTACCGTTTAACTCACTGCCATTGCTAATGTTGTGCATGGACTCATTTCTCCCACCACTCACTTGCCATGTATCGGTGGGGATGGAATACATGACTCCCAAGCAGGTACAACAGTAGTAGAACTAGGGTAGCTCAGCAGGTGAAAAGCCCTGAGAAATGCCAGTTGTGCAAGAAAAGAAAGGAAGTAGAGAATGTATGGAATCACCTGGGAAGCTAGAAATTCTAGGATGATGAGAAAAGTCATAGTAATCTATTTCGGGGAAGTAATGATATTATCCAAGAAGAGCTCTTAGATGTATGAAAATATTACCTATACTTAATATATATTTTATGTACTAGAATTCAATGAAGGTCTGATATAACAGTGCAATGAAGATTCATAGGGCTTTTTAAATATTGGATAAATCTAAATATTTTAAAGTAGTTGAGATATACTTACCACAATAATATTGTGGACAACAGAAATGTGTAGTATTAAGATCCACAGTGAGGAATTCCCCATCAGTACATAGTGGAATAGGTTTGGTGCAAGATTCACAAACTGAAGGTAAAACAAAAAGCCAGAAATCACAACTGAGCTAAAAACAAGCTAATTATTCATTTGGATTACTGCACACATATAAAAATCAACATGAAATAATGTTTAATAAAATAGGAAAAAGGGAAAATAAGGCTTTAACAGATCTCCTCATTTGGTCATGAAAACCCTACTATTAGGTATATTGCTATATGCTTCCTGAGCACAGTGACCGAGGAAAACACCATCTTACCAGAAATATAGAGCATTAAGATTTCTAGAGCAACTTTCTTTTTCCTAGGATCAAAATGTCATTGATTTATTTACTTCAGTTTTCTGAATTCACTACCCTTGATTACTCCAATTTATGAAAGAATAATAGAGTAGGCACCTGTTCTTTTGGGCTGTTCAGTATCCCTTTCACTTCAATTACAATTCTCTGAAAGACCCTGATGAAATGTCCCACCCATACTGTCTTGGAATGACTCTTAATAAAGGTGCCTGACTCTCAGCAGGCCTCTGTGTAGGAACAACCCACATTAGACAAATCAGAATCTCTTTCTATGGCATCTGAATCATAAACAGAGGCACACCAGGGCAGGAAATGGATGTTGCTGACTCAGTCATTAGTGACTGCCCCCTGGAGTAGCTGGTTTCTCTCCTTCCCAGGGCTTGGTTGTTCTGCTTCATCTTGATCCTACAAAATCTTGATCCCCAAGCCTTCCAGTAATTGGTTGCGTGTAAACTAGCCACAAGCAATCCATTTTGCCACCTGCACTCAAAGAACCTTAACTGGTACAAAGAGATGTTTTGATTTCCATAGGTACACCTGAAACCTACATTAATCACCAGTCTTTGATATGAAAATTCACTTGAAATGGAAAATAGAGAACTTTTTATTTTTCAGTGTCCATTTCATCAAACAGAATATATAGCTCCCTATAGTCTTTTCCCAGACACCTTTCATTTCATTTCTACCATTCTCTTCCATCATCACTATGCTCACACATACATCACACATGATATATAAAATGAAGTTTTAAAGAGGTTCTCTAATGGCTTAGCAGAGTCCATTATTTCAGTTGGTTCTTCAAGGAAAGCCAAGGCTAATTTTTTCTCTAAAAACAACTGGTACTAGCCTTATTAAAGAAAAAAAAAAACTTAACTATATTGTCTTGAGCATGTTTTGACTGATATATATAGTCCATACATATAATAAGAGAAAGTAATGCTAACTGTAATAATTGTTGAGTCATTTATTTTTTTTAAAGATTTTATTTATTTATTTGAGAGAGAGAATGAGAGAGAGAGAGCACGTGAGAGGGGGAGGGTCAGAGGGAGAAGCAGACTCCCTGCTGAGCAGGGAGCCCGATGTGGGACTCAATCCCGGGACTCGATCCCGGGACTCCAGGATCATGACCTGAGCTGAAGGCAGTCGCTTAACCAACTGAGCCACCCAGGCGCCCAGTTGTTGAGTCATTTAAAATGCCATACTGCTTCTCCCTCTGACCCTCTTCCCTCTCGGGCTCTCTATCTCTCATTCTCTCTCTCGCAAATAAATAAATAAAATCTTTAAAAAAATAAATAAATAAAATGCCATACTTTCTTTTCAACTGTTCTTATTCAGTTGGATTCCTATCAGTATATCAGCAGAATATTGGTTACCATCAGTCCCATGAAATTCATATCAAATAAGAGATTTTCCCTAAATTCTCCCTTCATTTCAAAAAAGTTATCTCACAGGGGCACCTGGGTGCCTCAGTCATTAAGCGTCTGCCTTCCGCTCGGGTCATGGTCCCAGGGTCCTGGGATCGGGCCCTGCATCAGGCTTCCTGCTCGGCGGGAAGCCTGCTTCTCCCTCTCCCACTCTGCCTGCTTGTATTCCCTCTCTCGCTGTGTCTCTCTCTGTCAAATAAATAAATAAAATCTTAAAAAAAAAGTTATCTCACAGAACACTCACCACAGAGAGGAGAAAAACAGCAAGGCTCTTCCTGTTGAACTTGAATCAAGAATTGGTCTTCTCTGCATTCTGGTATTGAAATCCTGGGGCATTTCAATTGGTCACATTCTGCAGAAACACCAAGATATTTGAACATTTGTATAGAGTGGAATGATAAAATAAAGTAGTATGGTTTAGTTCTCTTTGAATTTATATATATGTTGCTAACTCAGTGTGTGTTTGGTGGGGGAGGGTTCCCACTCAGCACCCAGTAATTCTCTAGACACCAGCTGGTTGTCCTACAATTCAACTCAATTCTGACACTACCTACAGACACCAGTTACAAGCCCTGCTTGTTACCTGTACTCCTTTCTGGCTGACTGGCTATAAATCGGGGGTTTCCACAATCTTTTCCTTGGGTTTGATTAATTTGCTAGAGCAGCCAGCAGAACCCAGAGAAAAATTTTACTTACCAGATCACCAATTTTTTATAAAAGAACATAACTCAGGAATAGCCAGATGGAAGAGATGCATAGGGCAAAGAAGAGAGAAAGGGTAGGGAGCTTTTATGCCCTCTCAGAGCACACCAGTCCCTGAATTTCCTTGTGTTCACCAACCTGGGAGTTCTCTAAACCTCAGTCTTCTTTGGGTTTATTTTGGAGGCTTTACTATGTAGGCATGATTGATTAAATCATTGGCTATTGAAGATCAGATCCAACCTCCAGTCCCTGTCCCCTCCCTGGAGGTCAGGGGGTGGGACTGAAAATTCTAACCCTCCAATCACATGATTGGTTCCCCTGGCAACCAGACCCCATTCTCAGATTAGCTAAAGGCTTTCCAAAAGCAGTCATTAACATAACAAAAGACAATTTTATAGGTCTCCTCATTTAGGAAACTCAGGATTAGGAGCTCTGTGCTGAGAATGGGGTAGAAGACCAGGTATGTATTTCTTATTATAAATTATAATATCACACCTGCTATTTCCTATATATTTCTGCTAAGATTAAGATCTTTAAAATGAATTTTATCTAAATCCATGTGTTAATATAATATATAAACTTAAAATTTATATATATATATTTATTTATAAAGAAATTGCAGGTGAAAAAAGAACTATTGTGGGGCACCCGGGTCGCTCAGGTGGTTAAGCGTCTGCCTTCAGCTCCGGTCATGATCCCAGGGTCCTGGGATCGAGCCCCATGTCGGGCTCTCTGCTCACCCTCTGCCTCTGCCTGCCTCTGTGTGTGTCAAATAAATAAATAAAATCATTAATAACATTGGGGAGGGTATGTGCTACGGTGAGCGCTGTGAATTGTGCAAGACTGTTGAATCACAGATCTGTACTTCTGAAACAAATAACGCAACATATGTTAAGAAGAAAGAAAAAGAAGAAGATAACAGGAGAGGAAGAATGAAGGGGAGTAAGTCAGAGGGGGAGAGGAACCATGAGAGACTATGGACTCTGAGAAACTGAGGGTTCTAGAGGGGAGGGGGGTGGAGGGATGGGTTAGCCTGGTGATGGGTGTTAAAGAGGGCACATTCTGCATGGAACACTGGGTGTTATGCACAAACAATGAATCATGGAACACTACATCAAAAACTAATGATGTAATATATGGTGATTAACATAACAATAAAAAATTTAAAAAAATCATTAATAAAATCTTTTAAAAAAAGAACTATCTTTAGCAAGACAACTTCACAATATTTTATAACAAATCATTTTCTTATAGACCTAAAGAATGAGAATCGAATCCACTATTCCAAACAAACAATGAACCTCACTCTTTATTTTCCTAGTTAATTACTCACCACATTGATACTGTGGACAACAAGAAAGGCGACTATGGCCAACAACCAATTTCTGACTATTCGTACATGTTGGAATAGCAGCTTCACATAAGGTCATGTCACATCCTGGAAATAAGAAACAGAAGCACTAAAATATTAGCGAATATAACTAAAATCTGTGCTTCTAACTCAAATCAGGGAAGTGGTTCTTACTATGCATGTTTTTACACTGCAATTAAACTCATTCAACTGACAAATGGGTCATATGTGAAAAGGTAGCAGATTTAAGGTTTATTTATTATGGTCCTTTCACCCTTAATTGTCCTAAGTCAAAGATTCCCAGAATTTTGTCGCATATCATTGAATACTATTAATTGCTTATAGCTAGAGATTTGTATGTGTATTTGCAAAATCAGCAAAACCATAATGAGGAAAAACTTGCTTTGAGAAAATAAAAATGATTTTTATGGCCATATTTCTGTTTTTACCTCAACGCTTTTGTTTACCAAACACTATGCATGTCCTGATTTTTTCACAAATAATCTCAACAGATTTTGTGGCATTGACAGATGGGAAGTCTGCGGCCTGCACACATACCACAAACTTCCTTTGAACAGCAGGTCCACTTATCAGTGATGCCCAGGACAACTTCAGCTTCTCTTTCACAAATTGGCGAGGGCTCTTCATCACAGTCAGGTTCTGTAGGAATAATACTTCCATTCTCCAAACATTTGTAGAGGGCACATTCATCAATGCCCCCATTCCAAACCTCTCCAGCAGTACGAGGTTGGTCTTCACTATCTGTGCATGCTTAAAAAGATGGACAATGTTACATCACTCATAACCCGGACACTAAAATAAATCAGGCTATGATATTTGAATTTCAGACCATGACTTGGCTCAGTGACATAGATAACATGTCACAGATTTATCCTTTCTTATAGATTCTTCTTTTTATCAGCTAGTAGCTTACATTTCTCTTCCATGAAATTTGTAATGTAGTGTGCAAAAATATTTTCCCTTCTACAACTATCTGTAAATTTGCATGTCCTCTTCTATACATAAGATAATCTGTTCATTATTTCTTATTCATTTTGTCTTTAGTATGATTTATTTTGTTTGAACAAACTCAGTAAAATAACTGTAAATTAGTTTTAAAATATTAACTATTCAAACTGAGTGGTATTAGGAAAAAAAGTCTCTAGCACATATTTATCATTTTTGTCATATGAAAATTCAAAACATGTCAACTTTAAAATCTAAATGTGGGAAGTAGCTTATTATTTAGTGACTCATTATTTAGTAATTATGTAGTTTTATTATTGAAGTGTTACTTAATGATAAATACGGTCCACTAGTAGTTCCTTTAAATTGATAGAGATGAATATAGTGATGGCCATATACCCAGCCTCAAATGAACTTCTTTTATATTATTCTCTTTACTGTCAAACCAACCTCACAGGTCCCTAAAAAAACAAACATGCCTGTTTATTCTCAAAGTCTTCTACAAATACTTTTCTCAATGGCAAACACAAACTTCTTTCTGGAACTATATATGCATTTCACTTCTACTTGCCCATTCTCTTTCATTATTAGCTTAATCTCTTTTCCTCTAACCGTAATGTTAAGCTCTGTACTGCAATTTTCTCGGTTTTGCACTATTTTCATCTGCAACCACCATGGAGACGATGAGTCAGAATGAAATGGTTTGAAAATGAAAGTTGAACAATTAAATGTTTTCTCCCAGATAATAACATTATCTGACATTTCTTGAGTGGTTATTTTACTCTAGGCACTGTTGCAAAATGCTTTGTATTATTTATGTATCCCCACTCTAACTTTATGGGATAAGTGCTATTATTTTCTCCATTTTACAGATGCTAACCCAGGCTCAAAGAGGTAAAGATGAATCACTATTACATGAAATAATTGGAATTTCAATTCAGTTCATATCCTATGCTCTTAATTCTTAATTTATCATACCCCCACCTAGTTATTACAGGCATAGGTAGAGATTAAAACATCATCACTGCATCACTGTCGGGGGAGGGTTGTTAAATGGCTGATGGGGATTAAAGAGGACACTTGTTGTGATGAGCACCAGGTGTTGTATGTAAGTGTTGAATCACTAAATTCTATACCTGAAACTAATATTACACTGTATGTTTACTAACTGGAATTTAAATAAAAACTTGGAACAACAGCAACAACAACAAAACCACATCACCACCAAAACATCTAATTTGGGTAACATATTAAAATCAAACTACAAACAAACCAGTTTTCTTTCCAACACCTGGGGGACCTGTTGATCGGTCTTTCTCAGCACATCTCCCCAAGATCTAAAAAAGCTTTATTTATTTGCCAAATCCCTAAGCAGTCATCTTGCACTCTGCTGCTTACCGCATTCTTGCTCTGGAATGCACTGGATTGAGTCTGGCCTGTGAAGGATGGTTCCATTTTTGCACACGCAATCTTCCCTTAAGGTCGAACATGAAGCATGTCCATAGAACCACCTGTTCAGACATGTTCTTGCTTCACAAGTCCTCACACAGGGTTGATATTCCTTCCCCTCTGGGCAATTCAGAGCTATGAATAACAAAGGACAGAATTTGCTAAGGAGAAAAGTCACCTACTTGGATTATAGTACAAGGAAGAAATATTGGATTTCTTTCTGAAAATGAATTTTGCCCATTTCCGTCTCTTCAAATTTCATTTTTCATTTATTATGTAACCAAAAACTAGAAACAAAATAAGCAATAGGTATTTTTGAGTATCTTCCAGGGATCCAGCTAGTATTATATGTTATGGTATAGTAGGAAAATCTCATCTGATTTGTAGCAAGTAAACGTGATCAAAAGGCAGCCCAAATCTAGTAGGCATAAATATAGAATCAACTAGTATGAGGTTACTTCTCTGTGTAGTGAGGAGATACAACAGTCTATTCAGAATAAGCAGAAATATGCTTTAAATATGTAACTCAACCAAGCCATAAAAAAGAAAAATGCCGTGTGTTTAGGTTTAATCCTTCACTGTCAAAAGAAACTACAATTGCTGAACAGTTTGTAAATGATGTTTTAGACAATTCTTTTGATTTTCAGTGATCTTAAAAAATCATATTGTTAAAAAATGAACACACAGCTGGTAGGGGTATAAATTGGTAAAATCTCAGCGGGGAACGATTTGATGGCATCTATTAAATTAGAGATGTCATACATTTCCTATGAATCAAGCAACACCACTCTTGAATAGTGATCATCTCTGGGAGCAAAGAGAGGTAAGGGAGAGTAGAGCACACCAGGAGCTGCTTTATGTCTGAAATGAAGTCATGTAACCGGTGTTTGTGATATATTATCCTTTCTATATGTATTTTACTTTTTCTCCTAGGGAAAATGAAAACTTTTATTTTATTTTGGAGCATTTCATTAATATTCATTTTGACCATCTTTTACCACTTAATCCATTTAATTGCTATTTCTTAAATTAAATTAACAGTATTTTCTGTGAAATGTACCCAGGACTGGATATAGGTTTAATAAAATTTTTATGACATTACAACTTGATGAGAAACATGAGCCCCATAGATAAAAATTGGCAAAGAATACATACAAAAGAAAAAGGATTCGCAAACATGTATTTGCAAAAAAGACTGAACCTAGATACCAATCAAAGAAAGATTAGCTTCCAGGATGTGGATACTATGTCAGGAAAGGAGGAAAAGTGAACAGAAAAATATGTATCTTCTTCACAAGCTAGGGGACAAGCCAGGGGTCAAATGAGGCGGGTTGAATTGAAACCAACAAAATGTGCTCTGGGATACAGAATTAAAATCCCTGTTCAATCCCCCTGTGATTTCTTCAATATTTCCATTGCTTTTGCTGACTCATATTTCGTGGACTAGGTTTTCTTTTGGGAGGGTTGAGGCCGACCTTAGATTTAGATCATAATGAAACTAGAAGTTGCCTATGTGGGTGAGCTGGCCTCTAACTTCTACGTTACATTTATCTGCATTTTATTCTTACGAAATTATTTTGTGATGAAAAATGAAAAGAAAAAGAAGTGAATGCAAAACATGGAATACTATTGGATTGTTGGAAAATATTATTGAAAATGTACTACTTACAGCAGTAATCAGGTGTTCTCCACTGAAGACAGATGTCAAACCTGTTGCACAGAGCCACATAGGCAGAAAGTGCATCACATTCATAGTTCCAAAAATAGGTATAATTGATCCACATCTTTTCACAAAAGTTCTGTGGTGAAACCTAGAGACACAGTTTGCTTTGGGATAAGTTATGTTGTTTTATTTCTCTAAAGACCCTAAGTTAGTCAAAAACTATTCAGAGAATCAAAGGGTAGCAAGTTAAGACTTATTATGGATCTTTTTTGACCTTAGATTCCAAACTTCATAATCCTAGATGTCACTTCTGATGTGAAAATATTTTTAGACACATTTTAGACAAGGTAAATATTGTCTGCACTAATCTACATAAGTATATCTTATAAAGATGAAAAAGAAACAAAGTATGTGGACCTAGCAAAATCTATTTCCGATATTATACTTCGGGTCACAATCGTCTTTTCCATATACTGAATGGGACTTTAATCTATGATGGATAAAACCAGAAGTTTCTGAAGCATTCCATAATGATACATGGCAGTACTTATTAAATGAGGTTATAAATGCTTCTCAAAAACTATGTAGTAATATTGAACATTGAACAATTTATGTAATTTGACATGCCTCAATTTAAAGAGATTTCTTCCTACAGATTGTTTCATTTTGATTTAGAAATGCCTGAAATCTAAATAATTTAACTTGTAGCAACATCTATTCCAATTTTTCTCTCTACTCATTCATTCAGCAAATGTACTAAACATCTCCATGCAGACACCAAATTCTGACAAAGTTCAAAGGGCCAGATAAAAATACTTTGTATTTTTCATATCCCATCCTTTCTTCTTCAAGGTCCATGTCTGTAAAGACCAAGATTCTATGTTCTTTTGGTCTTCTTTACAGCATTCCCTTGGTTTCCAATTCTTCACTTTACATGGAATACTTGCTGTGGTCAAGAGCACCCTCATTGTGGGATCCAGGGAACACTGAGAGTTTCCTTCTTAAAACCCTCTCCTTGGACTTTTAGTGTATTTCATTCCATTGCCTGTCCACCTGTCCGGTGTCAGCTCCTCTGCTGCCTCTTATTCTGAGTGTTTCTCTAGACCTCAGCCTCAGTGGTCACGTCTACTAGTGACAGATGTTCTTCTCAGACTCATACCACCATCTTGGGCATGGAAATCTTTTCCTCGGTTTCTTCATAGTTAAAGAGTTAAACATAAACTTACTACTACTTAAGATAGCTGTGAGCTAATATATGGTAAATGCACAGAGCAGACTCTGGAACATTGCGCATTACTCATTGTTGTTTTTAAAAATTCATACACAAATAACTCCCCAAACCTGATCCTGGCCTCAAGTTTACCTCCTCTGAGCTCCAGAATTATGTTTCTAAGCTTTTTCTGGGTATTTTTGCTTTGAAATCCCATATGACTTAATTTATCCAAAGTAAAAAATTACATACCTTTCCACTTAACCCACAAAAGCTGACTCTCCTGTATCCCCCATTCATATATTCACTTATGCAGGCTTTCATAATTTATTGAACACCTAACCACCTATCAAGCACCATGCTATGCATGAGGAGCATAAGGGTCAATAACACAGACCTATTCTCTGCCTGTGGACCTCATAGCCAGAAAAGGTCTTTGAATAGAATCCAGAGGAGTCACCCCACTAAAATGAATCAGAGGAGGGAAGTATTCTGGCTGGAAAAACTAGAAGCTTAGAAGCCCACTGGCAGGAAAAACCTTGGAATAGTCAAAGAGTTGAAAGGAGACTGGCGCTCAGTAAGCAAGAAGAGTGTAGCAGAGAGGAAGCTAGAGAAGTGGGTGGGCCAAAGTGTAGAGGACCTCATAAGACTTTAAGTGGAAGTGGAAGACACTGAAGGGTTTTAGGTAGAAAAATGATACAATCCAGACAGATCACCTGCCTGCGATGGAGATTGTCAAATGAAGGTGCTTACAAGTGGGAAACCAAATTACCTGCTTTTCTCTCTTTTGCCATCCAATTCACTAGGAAGGGGTTTGTCTGTGTGATTGGGCTATGACAGACTAAATGGCACTCTGCGTTGCCTCCCTAAGCCTTCAATAGATAAGTTGAGAAGTTTTCTGATTTAATTACCCTACTAAGTTCCCAGTTAAAAATGCGATTTTTTGAAAATCATTATGCTCGGGGTGCCTGGGTGGCTCAGTCGGTTAAGCGTCTGCCTTCGGCTCAGGTCATGATCCCAGAGTCCTGGGATCCATTCCCGTATCAGCCTCCTTGCTCACCAAGGAGTCTGCTTCTCTCTCTCCCTCTGCCCCTGCTTGTGCTCTCTCTCTGTCAAATAAATAAATAAAATCTTAAAAAAAAATCATTGTTAAAAAAAAGAAAACCATTATGCTTTTTTTTAAGATTTTGTTTTTATTTATTTATTTGTCAGAGAGAGGGAGAGCGAGCACAAGCAGGGGAAGTGGCAGGCAGAAGGAGAAGCAGGCTCCCCACTGAGCAAGGAGCCTAATGTGGGCCTGGATCCCAAGACCCTGGGATCATGACCTCAGCCGAAGGCAGACCCTTAACTGACTGATCCATCCAGGCATCCCAAAAATCATTATGCTTTAAAAGACATTAAAATGACACTAAACTGAGTTTTAAAGTATTTATTATTTTTTTTCATTTTTATAGGCCTGCTTTTTAAAAAAAATGTAAACATTTAAAACCCATCTGCATCCAAATCTCCAAGTAAAAAACAAAGCTCCCAAAAGATATGCCATTTTTATCCCATGACTCGCCATCCTTCACTTTTCCATGAGGGAACTCATGGGCCAGGCTGAGAATTACAGAGTCTACACTCCACAGTTGAGCATGGGCAGTGCTGCACAGTGAGCTCCTTCCTGCTTTGACAATTCCCTTACGTTCTTTCCCAGGCTCTTCCCCTCCATATGTACTACACTCAACCATTTCAACATCTTCCTAACATGACCTTTTACACAAAACTTGTTCTTACACATATTGTTGTATCTGCCAAGTGTCCCTTCCTCCCTCGTCTCTCCTGGCATATTCATCCTTCTAAGTGAATCAAATATCTAAAGCTATGAGAAGTCTCCTGAAAGCCTGGGCTCCCATATACCTCCAGACTGTATATTGTCATGTACCTATCTACAAGCTTGCTTTCCCACCAGACCTCCGGAGACTAAAGGAGAGTCTTATTCATCTTTGGGTCACAGGAGTTTAACACGATGCCTTGTAAGTGCTGCATGCTCCCAAGCTTTTCATTAAATGAGTCATGAAATACTGTATTTGTCTGTCCTGTGTCCTAACAATGCATCTTTTTTTTAATGATAGAGATTACTTAAAATATCTACTAGTCACATAAAGTCAGAAAGTTAGAGACAAATAAAGAATGTTTAAATTGAATATTTGACAGGCTCTATTACAAGTAGAGACCTAAGATGCCAGGATCATAGAGAATTGATAATATCCTCACTGTCTTTGTTTCTCTACTGGGTTATCAAGTGACATTGATTTCTTTCTCCTAGAGGCATTTATTCATAGGACAGAATTTCATTTTTCTTGAAAGCTGTAGATATACTTCTGAAAAAACATAGGAGAAAAAAAGATAATTATCCTTCTTATCTCTTTAAGTCTATAAAAGTAAATGATTCTGAATTCCAAAGCACACTGACAGAAGGTTTGGGGCTAAACTGTTCTCAGTAGAAGAACATCATGGCAAGAACAGGAATTTATTGGCTTTACTCTCAACATGTCCAATGTGACAGTTCTTATTTATGGTTGCCCTTAACTTACTTTATTATGGCATGGAATGAAAACTCTTCTATTTAATAACTCAATGCAGTGACTGCAATCATGCTCAGTACAATTCCTAACAGGTCTTCTTGTTGTGACTTCAAATGATTTCTCAATTTCCCAGCTCTCAATAAATAATTCTATGTCTTCCATATTTGTAATAATTGTGCCATTTTGCATCCTTAGATCATCACCTGGATCTTCATTGCAAATTCCTAGAAAAATATGTGACATTTAGAAGGAAAAATTTTTTCACTTAAACCAAATGTAGGCAGCAGAAATAAATCATCTTAATAATTGATTTTAAATGAATAAATCATTTACTGAACAAGGTGCCAAATGTATATCCTTTCACTTTAATGTTGATGGATTTTTTAATTATGTATCTGATTGTTTGATAAAATAGTACAGAGTTGTCTTAACCAGATAAGAAAGAGACCACAATCGTAGAAGTCAAGAAATGTGAAGAGATGGTAGAAAATGAAGAAAGAGGAGATTGACTCTGCTCCCACACTCCTTCACTATTACCACTATCTCCTAATTGCAGAACTAGTTCTTAAGCTTTCCAAGATATTCCTTAGAGTAGTGGGCATTTGGTGATTGCCTCTCGGTCATCCATTCACACAGGAAAACCCTGCCTGAAAACATTAAGTTCCGCCTTCAGGAAGTATCCCTGCCCCATCACCACTGTAGGAGAAGGCCATGATCGGCATAAAGGTAGTCCTTACTCCCGTGCATTAACAACTGTTACAGGTAATAAACCAGTCAGGTCAGATAGTCACCTAGACACATGGATACATTCAACATTTGGACAACCACAACCAAACAGGATTCGATCTGGGAATTCTAAGACATAGACAATCTTCCTTCCTTAGGATGACGTGGCCTACTGATGGTTATCATGCTTTGACCTGCTAAAGCCTCCAGCTTCCTGAGGAAGGCCAGACTGGGGACAGATCTTACTCTTCATGCAGTGGAGTGCAGAGCCAAGGGAACTGCAGAGAAATAGCCCAGAACCCGGATCATACTTGATCTGAATCCTACCCTACCTTAAGACATATTTTTTCTTAATACCCAAGGCTCCAGCTATAAAAGATATAATTTGAACATTTTTTTCAAGTATTAAATCTTAATACTCAAGTAGGCATGTTAAGATCATAAAGGTTGCTGCTACCATCATTGCTTTGTCTTTGTAAATATACAAAGGACTGAAGGCAATGCAAAAACAAACAAATAAAAAACAAAACTCTAGTGAAGTGAACTATACTGTCAAGCAGCTACTATTTTTTAAGTCCAAAATTTCCTGGAAAAAGGTAATTGCTAATAAAAAATTGGTTTTATTGCAACTCCAGCCACCAGCCCTGTAAACTTCACAGTGCTGTAGAGAACAAGGTATTCATACAGACGTCCCACTCTGGCGTCCATGCTCAATTTAGGTCATACTCTTGCTCACTGCAACTTTTTCAGACTTGACAGCACCTAGATTTCCCTTAAACCAAAACCATTCTTCACCCACTATGGAGGTCATGAACTTTAGGGGGTGACCCTCGGTTAGCAAAAAGGTGATCCTACCCGCTTCTCTACAGTGATTACTTAAGAATCCAATTAGCAGAGTGTGTCTGTAAAAGCATGAGCTGACAAAAGTGAAGGAAAAAAATTCACAAGCTCAAATAGAAATCATAGCATGCAGAAATGATAAATCATCAGAGAAAATATGCATTCCTAAAGTCTCTGAGTATTACTCAATAATAACTTGATTTATTATGTATAATCAATACTATACAGACTCAAAAATAACTATTTCCACAGTGATAACCTTCAGTCCCCATAGAACTTTGTGCTACATTTAGCGTACTATAAATAGGCAAGGAAATACCTAAACCTTTTTAGCCAAACTTTGCACTAAATGCTTTAAAGAAGAAATCTGTGTGTTTTTTGTAATTTGTTGAGGGAAAGGACTTAGTCTTATTTGTTTTTGTGTTGCCAGCACCAAGCCCTGAGTCTAAACACTCAGAAGGTGATTCATAAACTTTTACTCAATTAACATTTGGTGAGATTAAAGTAGATATATTTTGCTAAGCTAACATTTATTGATCATGTGTATTAGGCAATGTGTTAAGTGTTTGACATTAACTTTCACATTTAACCCTAACAACAATCTTGAAGGGAGAATGTTGCTATTCCCATTTTAAAGATGAGGAAACTGATGTTCACTTCAGAGTACAGATCTACAAAAAGAACAGTCTCCATCAGACATCAAAGCCAGTATTATACTTTTTTATTTTGTTGTGTACCTAGAGGTATTTCTAATTTGTTTCCTTTGGCTTATAACTCTTTATGTGTCTATGTAACATGGTGTGATATTAACCTAGGTGTAAAGATACACCTAGGCATTACATTTTATAACAAAACTGTGACAAATATTGAGAACATTGTGTTCCCTGTATGTAACTTTCAAGGTGGCTTAAGCAACTAAGTTTTCCCCTATTTCAAATTTTAACATAATAAGGAAGAAACAAACTTATTTAAGCCTTTAATCTTTCTGTAACTCATATTTCTCACTTATAACTTAATACCAACTTATGAGGGTTATTGTTAGAATTGAATAAGTTCAAGTATATAAAATAATGGCACTTTATTAATGATTAATAAAGATGAATATAGTAGGATAGATGCAGAATATAGTAGTAACATAAACAGTATCGCAATAATAGTAGTAAACATATATTTCCATAAAATATGCAAATTGAACTGTTATTTCTTGCTTCTTAGCCCATTTATTAAAATGAAATAGTATTCACATGGGGAACTAAAAGTTAACATCACACCTCAAATATGAAAAGTGGGGCATCAGGGCCAAAACAGTGTAATGTGAGAGAAAAAAAATTAGAAGAAATTAAGATTTGAAGAGCAATGCTCACCACAGAGTCCTTCTGTGTAAGATGACAAGTTAAATCGAAAGCCAAAATGAATGTCTATGATCCCTGTAAGGTGAGCCCACTTTATGACTAGTCCAGCTGGAGTCGTAATCACATACATGGAACCAGAATCTTCTATGGACAGTTCTTGACTTGAAAAGGGCAGAGGCACAACTATAGAATCCACTTCAACCTAAAATAACACAGTGAATTTACAACTGTTAGAAAAATATTTATGTCTCAATATACACTCTTTAAAAGTAGAATTCAGATGATTCCATTTCTTCTTGTCGAATATAAACTATTTCCTAAGTTTTTAAAAATTTATTTCTCTGCTGCTGCCACAGTTTCTCACAACTTCTAGTTCCTTTATTATTCCTTTGTTGTATCTTGCTATATTCAGTATTTGCTGTCCACCTTGTTGCCCCTTATTTTCTTCAAAACTTAACTCTCTTCTGTGTTATGTATGCTTTTCTGTTTCCCGCAATACATGTTGATTACACCATTATCTACTAATATGAACTTAAGATAATAAAGTTATTTTCAGGATATTTTCTTTAATCTGGGTCCTTTCTTTGATCTTCTAAATCAGTGTTCAACAGTAATGTTCCTCACAATCATCTGTCAAGCTTGGTAAAGACTAAGTTTCCCAGTGATTCTATTTCTAGGTTTGGAAGGGATTCTAGACTCTGTATTTTTAGCACATACTCTTGGTAATAACAAATGTAGGCAATCCGAGGATTATATTTTAAAAAACACTGTTTTAAATAATGACAAAGACATGGAACCAGCAGTAACTTTGTCGGCCATGTCTCACCAACCATCCAATTTCTCATCTTTATATCTTCCTCATGTTGCCATCTGCAGGCTGAAATAGCCTTACTCCTGCCTGGTTAATTTCCACTTTCTTTAACATTTCTCTTAGGTGTCACCTCCTCCAAAAATACCTATTTGACCTTCCTATAAACTGTATTAAATGACCTGTTTCCACAATATATTAGTCAAACTCTATCACTATACCTCCTATTGCTTTCTAATTGGCAGACAATTGCATTTAAGCACTTCACATACAGCTACAAGTTACTTGAGACCAGGACCTTGTTGTTTTATCATATGAACTCTCAATAAATGATTCTTAAAGAATTAGTTTTTAACTGAATACATGATCAGAGACAGATTCTTAAAGAATTAATTTTTAACTGAATACATGACCAGAGATGAATTCAGGTGAATCCAAAACTAAGCCCTTTGGCTCAAATGCTCACTAATAGCACTGACCAGATGTGAGTTTAAATTTATTTCCCACCCACTTCCTGTTAATGTATCAACTGATCAAATCAAAGGTATATACAAATGCTATCATCCATCTTAACTTAAAATTAAAATTAAGCTTTCTAACACCTTACTATATTTAGGCTCATTTTTATATTGTTTCCAGCCTAGAATGTTTGGCCTGTGCTAAAAAAGATAGAATTATTTCTAGAAAGCATGTAACATCTCAGTCATTTTAGCAAAATCTTTACACATTATTTTCTTACATTTTTGAGAGAGCCATAAAAGTGAAATACCCAGCTTATAACTCACCCTTCTCCAGTAAATATATATTCCTTGGGATAATGGTTTTTTCCTATAAAACCAAATGGTTTTTTTCAATCTTTTTATAAAACATCCCCCTTCTTCAGTTTATTTCAATCGTTAAATATTTCTTCATTTCTTCTTATTTTCACTATCACATATTCATTGAAAATTTAACATCATCAGCATTTCAAAACTATTTTTCTCTTGGTGGTCTGCCTTCTGGTACTCTTAGCTACTACGTTTTTCAACCTTGTGATCCCTCTTTTTATACATCATTTCTACTTTGTCTAATTTAAAACATTAATGGTAACCTTGGCACTTGGGCACTCACATTACCCAAGAGGGATTTCACGTGTTTGACATGGCTGTTACAGTTAACCTCACAAGGGGAGAAATATTTGCAACACTTGATACATTGTGGAAGGGGAAATATATTAAAAAACAATTTTTTACTGTCCATGAAAAGAATGATTAAACACAATAACAATGAAACTGCACTGATATGTTTGATTTTCCCTGTTTTTGGAAATAATTGTGTTTAATATAATTTCTTAATTTTCTCTAACGTGAGGGTATCTTTTAACTTTGTGCTCTTACCTTTCTTGCTGCCCGATTAACAAGTATTTTATGTATAGATGTTGTCAAGTTTAACTTCTTAAAACAAAGTCCGTACATTCTTCCAGAGAAGGCCTGAATTTGAAAAAACATTAAAACTTTATGGAGTTAAACAAAACTTTAACAATGAAGAGAAGGAATTTATGAGACACTTTGCAAATACTCACTAGCTTTTTAAGTGTATTTCCATTCTGAAAAAAATGTATAAAGAACACTTTTAAAAAATATATTACTTGACTTCTTAAAAAATATTATTCAAATTAATATTACATGCCTCTAAATATATTCACATGAAACATTTTTTGAGTACTAGAAGATAAATCTCAGCGAGTTCTTGAGCCCTTTCTGGCTCTGAGAATATCTAATGTTGCAGTGTACATCAGCTATAGATTTATGAAGAAATGACACGAGAATGGATTATGACCTACCTGATTCATGGAACATTTTTCAATGTGAGCAACTATAATTTCCCCAGGAATTCTTACTAAGATATAAGAAGCCATACTATACAATGCTGCATTGTTTCCATCAAATGTAATAATGCTCAGTTCTGACAACATGGAACACCGACCTAAAAAAAATGGTGGAGAGTGGATTTGGTCTATTAACTATTTGTATTTGTAGTAATGATTACTCCTTTAAAAAAAAACAAACTTTCAAATTAGTGTTATTATGTTTGACAAGCAGCAACTCTAAAAGTTGTATATTGGGAAATAAAATCATAAATTAAATGAAGAAATTTCAGCAGTAACTTTGGCGTGATGAGTGGGGTGATGAGCTCAAAAAAAATAAAAATAAAAATAACAGTCTCTTCCCAATTGGAAAACTGCCTGCCATGTAAGAAATGCAAACTTACAAGGACATTCCCACTCAGGGCAGCAGATATCACTGTTCACTTGCACGGGCCTTCCCCGGAAACCACAGTCAGGCATTTCCAAGTCCTTTGGGCAATTAAGAGACCAGTTGTACAACTGCCACTCCATATTAAGGCATATATATTGGCTACAATTATAAACAGGATCAAATTGTTGAGGCTGTTAATAAAAAAGAAAATTCGTTTTCTTTTTTCTGTTTTCAACAAATGTTTTCAATTAATTTTTTAATTCCCCATTCACATTGCCCATAGTATACATTTCCTAAATATGAAAGCTTTTGAAAGATAATTTAAATTTCACTACAATTTTTGTTGATGTCTTCTCTCTAAAATACTCAGTTTGAACTTAAGTTAAGCTTTATCTTAATACTGATTTGAAATCAGAATTGTCCATAGACTCAGACATCTGAGCAAATCGAAATCTTGTTCTAAATTGTCTTCATTACTGTTTGCAAACAGACCTATACAGTGCAGGTCAAGCTTTCATATGTCCTGTAAAGCAAGTATATCATTATAACTTCTGCTAATGTCAGTTTAAAAAAACTGCTACTTAATACTATAAATATTTCATTAAACATTCATATGTGAGATCAGCTTAACAGCACCTGGATAAAACCATTATAAATTAATTTTTATATATAGCTCACTGACTTCTAGATAAACAAATAAAAAATCAGTGGTAGATTTTTCAAAATTTATAAATTTTATTGTATTTAAATTATGGTAATAAGTATAACAATGATCAAACATTTATGTCACATATTATGTTCAAGATATTATTCTAATTCACACATTTCACTCCCACAACAACAGCCCTCTGAGGGGGCCCCTCTACTAAAACTGTTTTAACAATGTCACCAATGAACTCTACATTGCCAAATCCAACAGTTTTCATACCTCATCTTATTGACCTACTAACATATTTAGGATAGCATAGTACTCCAACTTCCTTAATGTTTTCTTTCCCTGGCTTCTAGACCACCTACAATCTCTTCCATTTTCTCCTATTTCACTATCCTTTGCTTGTTTGCCTTCATGTCTTCCTCCTTCCTCTCTTCTCCATCTGTTCTCACTCCCTTTGTGATTTCATCCCATCACTGAGAATTCCCAAAATTTAATTCACCTTGACCTCTGCTCTAAGCTCTCTTTATGTCTACCAGATCTGTACATCTGCAGCTTTTTGATGTCTAAGAGCAATCTCAGTCTTTACATGACAAACCAGAACCCTTGATGACACCCACCCCTGACCTTCACTTCCCACAATTTCCCAATCCTGATTAATGCCAACTTTATCCTTTAACTGCTCAAGGCGAAGATCTTAGAATCTTTGATGCCTCTGTTTCACTCACAGCCCACATCTAATCTTTCAGCAAATTCTGGGCCCTCTATATTCAAAATACACCCTGAAACCAGGCATTTCTCACCATTCTCACGGCTACCCCCTGGTCGTGCCACCATCATCTCTGCCTAAATTCCCACAAAAGCCTCCTAACTGGTTCTGTTGTCTCTTTACACCCTACTGTCAACACAGCAGCTAAAATGATCCTAAAACAAATATGATCATATAATTTCTGTGCTCAAAAATATCCAATGTCTTCCTATGTCTTTGAAAAATAAAAGCCACAGTCTTTATAATCATCTACAAGGCTTTAAATAATCTCATTTATTTCTTATCTTATTGATTACTTATTTAATGGCCTCCTTATTATTCTTTTAAATGTCTGATACATTTTTACCTCTGGGCCTTTGCACTTGCTGGTCCTTCTGCCTGGAACCCTGGTTCCTGGTTCTCACAGCTATTCCTACTGCCCTGGTTCTCTGCGTGGCTCCATTTCTGAACTTCTTCAGATCTTTTACTCTAAAGTTACTTTATCCATGAGGCTTTTCTGAGCATGTCATTGAAAATAGACTTATTTTTTCCTGAGCACACCTTCTAACATTTTATATAACTTAGTAACTTATTTTGCTTACTGGCTATCTTAGAGTCTCCAATAGAATATAAACTCCATAAAGGCATGAATTTTTGCTTGCTTTTATATTGTTTTATCTATAGAACTTGGATAGTGCCGGGCCAAAAATGGTGTTAAATAAATATTGGTGGAACGAACAGTTGGCTTATCAAACAAGTGGCACATTTGAAGTAAGAAGATAACTAAGTTCAAGTCTCAGCTAAGACAATTAGGAGGTCTCGGGTCCAATGAGCTTACCTTTTTTTGCTTGTCAATGTATCTTTGTTATCTGGCACAGTGCCTGGCATATAATAGCTACTTAATAAATATTTGTGAATGCCTGCCTTACAGAGAAGCCCACATCAGTTAAATTTTTATTGAAGAATCACACTTAAGACCTCATTTGAGGGGCGCCTGGGTGGTTCAGTCAATTAAGCTTCTGCCTTAATTGTCATGACCCCAGGATCCTGGGATTGAGCCCTGCATCGGGTTCCCTGCTCAGCGGGGAATCTGCTCCTCCCTCTCTCCCTTTCCCTTTCCTCCTTTCCCTCTCTCCCTCTCCCTCTGCTTCTCACCCCTGCTTGTGTGCTCTCTCCCCCCACCCTTAAATAAATAAATAAATAAATAAATAAATAAATAAATAAATAAAATCTCAAGGGAAAAAAAAAGACCTCATTTGAATTTTGTTTTTCTTAGTGTAATACCAGAATCTAATTAGTAGGACATATCTAAACCAGGTAAGAAAACACAATTGTATTTATGCCTCTGAGAGGGCACAAAAAATTGCTAAATTTAATGCATGCTTCTTATTATCTTTTGGCAAAGATAGACCAGAGAGCATAGAAAAAGAAGTTTAATAGCACTTGGATAGTGATACAGAAACTTGAACAGATGCTCTAAGGAAATGCAAGTAGATGGAATAGATTGCCCAGCCATACCTCGCATTCCAAACCTGTCGTTGTTGGCGTTAGCATTTCCAATACAGTGAAGTCTGACGGAGTAATCATTTCTGGACCTGTTAGAAATGAAGATATCCTTTCCATTAGTGGAATGGTATCCATCCTGTATGGAATTTCCATGCAGTAGAAACTGTGCTAAGGAATTTTATACAGATTATTTCATTTATTCCTCGCAAGAACTCTGTAAAGTAGATAACAATACTCTTATCATTTTACAGATAAGGAAACAAAGGTATAGACAGGTAAGCTAGGAAGTGTCAGGGCCAGAATTCAAACTTGGGAAGTCTTATTCCAGAGCTTGGATTTTTAACCACCATTCTATAAACATCTTCACTCTCTTGATAGTGTCAACACCACTGTTTCAATAGGTAAAAATATCAGTATCACTAAAGAGTGCTCAGGAGTTACAAATTTTGTTGTCTTTTAAATATAAGTAGTGAAGCTGATTCGTTTCCCTTGGTGAATTTCTAGAGTGTGTTCCTTGCAGGCAGAATGGACAGTGCTGTGAGCCCCTTGTGGACCACCAGTTGGTGGGTGCCATGAAGGAGTGTAATCCATGGAAAGGGAAGATGTGATTGGTTAAACACATTTGTAAGGCACCTTCAAAAGCTTTTTGTTAGGGCTAAAGTTATTTCTAAAATAGTTAAAGTCTGAATGACCAAAGAACAGCCAGAATGAATGGTTAAAATTTTGTCTAGCTATAATTGGTATCCATCGTTAATAATGCCTAAAAATGACTGTATTCTTTTCTTCTTGCTGCTGTAACAAATCATTACAAATTTAGTGGCTTAAAACATCACCAATTTATTATCTTGTAGCTCTGGAAGTCAAAGTCCTAAAAATCAAAGTATCAGCAGAGCTGCATTCCTTCTGGAGGCTCTAAGGAAGAATCTGTTTCCTTCCCTTTTCCAGTTCTTGGAATTGCCTGAATACTTTGGTTTCTGGTCCCTTTCTCCACCTTCAAAGTCATAGCATAATGTCTTCAAATTTCTCTCCCTTCCTCCGCTTCTCTGATTCTGTCATCATGTCACCTTCTCTGACTCCGACCCTCTTGCCACTCTCTTATCAGGTCCCTTGTTACAATACTGGGTACATATGGATAACACAGGATAATTTCCCCATCTCAAGATCCTTAAATTACTCACATTTGCAAAGTCCCTTTGCATGTAAGGTCGTATTCCCAAATTCTTGGGATTAAGAGGTGGACATTTTTTGAAGGGCCATTATTCAGTCTATCACAATGATGTAAGAGAAAACTTACTTTTTCAGTGAAATAAATTCTCTAAGTGACCTCAATTTTGTTCTTATTTTATGGTTCCTAATTTACAGAATAAAGAAGAACAAAATTCCCATTCCTCGGTCCTAGGAGCAGTGTTCATATTCTAGAAGATTGCATCTTCTAGAAAATATGAAACAATACAGACTTAAATATTTTTATTCTTGTCATCATAAACATTTAAGCCATAGAAGAGGAAACAAAGTTCTAGTTCAAAACTAGCACAGAGTCATGGAAAATTCTGATGACTTACAAGGATTAAATGTATGCCAAGTGATTAGTCCAATGCCTGGCAGGTACTAAGTACTTGGTAAATGGGAGCCAGTAAGAATAGTGGTAATAGTGATAGTTATAGGGAGGTTTATGTGTGTCAACTATACTTCAATTTTTAAATCTTGTTTATTTAGATAGTTGGTTCAGAACATTTTTATTTAAAAAAAATCTCCTAGCACGGACTATGAAATCTGAAACTCCTACATAAGGTCACAACACCTACTTGCCTTTCTTAGCAGATAATGTAATTAGAAATACAATTAAACTATGATAATATAACCAAAGAAAGAAAGAATAAGCATCTGAACTTTTCTAAAGTATAGTCTCAAGAAAAATAATACATTACATCTGTCAAGCCTTACTGTAAATAGATTTATCAAGCCCTTTCCTAAGCCAAGTTTCCTAGAGAGGGAGAGAAGTGAGCTATGAGCCGGAATGTCTACTTCAGAGGCTGGGACAGAACACAGGAATAAGAATGAAAGTGCCAAAGGATGACTTCATTTGCATTAACATCTCTTTAGAGTCAACTTAACCACTGTGAAAATTTAAGCACGATTTAGTGACACCCAAATTCTAGGTTTAAAATGTGAGGGAAGTCCTTGTTATGTCTACTACCGGAATAGAGGAAGAGGTGAACAAAATGAAGAAGCCATTCAGAAAACCTAGCATGCTGAGCCAGGGAACAGCTACAGAATGAAATGAAGTGACTGCTGGGTTTTCTAGTCAACAGGATAGTACTGAGGTCATAGCTGTTACGTGTGCCAAGACTTAAACTACATAATGTTAATTTCAGGGTCTCAAATGGTAACGATAGCTGTAAACATGGGTAGAGATGGTTTACCTGGTGGCATTAATGCTGGTTCTGTGGGAATCAGAGGTACGCCTACAAAAAACCACAAAGATACACTTCCTTAATCTGTTGTACTTAAAATTAGGCCCATGTATATTTCCTATAGGGATCTTTAGCTTCAAGAAAAATGTTTTGGGAGAGAGAGCACAGGAGGAATGTTAGAGGGAAGATTTATATGTTTTAGAAAGTAAGTAGAAACAAAAAAAATGTGGAAGGAATATTAAAGAAGCATCTTACAGAAGTCTGTTCTCTAAAGCTTCTGTTTACAACCGCTATCAGTAGAGAAAAAATATTCACGTGTTTCATTTTTCAGAATAAATTAGGTAAGGTTCTCACTTACAGTCTCCTGGATAAACACATTTGAGGGTGATCTCATCAAGGATCATATTTTTAGGGCAGTAGGGCAAGCATCCTTCAACACTTTACATGAAAAAAAAGTGAAAAAAGTTTAAAACATAAAAAAATACTGAGGTTAATATGCAACTAAGACATATTCTTCCTAAAGTCTTCTATTCTGTTTGTCAAGCAGTAAGGGGTGCTCCATTTGCTGCCATTCCATCATACTTCATTTTATGAAATCCCAACCCCTAGGGGATGATAAACAGAGATCATTCATGATTAATGAAGAATTTGAACACAGACTTTTCAAAGCACACACTTATGCTTGGAACACACTAAAGCCACGCTCTATAAATCACTGGAAATGCAGAAGAATCATTTATTGTGATTTTAATCTATATTTATTATACTTTCCACTCCTATACTCCCCCAAATCTCAGTAGATAGAGATGCTTTTTAAATATCCTTGCCTTAAGGACACTGGCAGAACAAAAGAGACACTCAGTGGCTCTCCCTGAGTACTATTAAGCCCTGAAGTCCTTGAGAAGGTATTAGGAACCTCTGGGTGGAAGGGATGGAGGTAGAACATGGTTGCTGTTCTTTAAGGACAAGGAGGAGAGGAGGAGAAGCTGCAGATCTCAAGAGCCCAAATGTTTGGCAGTACCCTGGGAGGATATGGTTGTATATAAGCCTATGGAGATTGGATTTCAAGTTCCAGGATGTTTGGTTTTCTTAAGGATCTCCACTTCTCATGCATGGCACAGAAGCAAAGCAAGGGCCCCAAATTTAAAGGAGCTATGGTTTGGGCATCATGGGCCAAAGACAAGAGGGACCGTCTGAAATGTTTTTATCTAAGGGAATGAAGCCAATATAAGAAGGGAGGTTACATTTTCTTTCTTGTCCAATTGAGTCTCAGAGTCCAATTTATTCTGATTCAAAGGAAATAAATGCAATCTTTTGTGTAGAACCAAATATTAGATTCATACATGCTAGAGAGAATTAACGCAAATGTTTTTATAAAAAGTCTTGCCTATCTGCCTTTCAAATACACCAGAAGTTAGTAATAGTATTTTTAATATTTTTAGACATTTCCAATTGCCACATCTGTGAAGTAAAGAATTTGAATTAAAAATACTCAAGGCCTTTTTCCAACTCCAGACGAAAATGAACGTGACATTAGGAGTAAGTATTGCCACCAGACAGCACTAGTTCATGGAGGGAAATCCAGGCAACAGTTTTTAAAAAACAAGAAAAGCTAATTTCTCTTTTAACATGAGACACATTTAGCCATCTCTTGGATACCTCCCTCACAGATGATTCTTTTTACATAAATAGCTTAGTTTATGTGACCAATTGTTTATTTCATAAAATGAACTTGAATAATAAAACTTTAACTGCTGTATGATATTCCTATTCTACTCTAAACTTTGTGAAACAAACAAACAAACAAAATTAAAGCTACTATATGGATGAAGAGACTAGGGCCAGTCAGTTATCATTAAATTAAATAAACATCAATTTTTTGTGCAACTCAATTACTTTGTAATTGTTTTATGCAAGTCAAAACCACAGCCACTTTCTTAAAATATTTGGCAGAAATCAGAAACTTACTCCTTTAGAATGCCTTCATGGTTGCACACAGCAGATTCTTCTTTATTTTATCATACAACTGATAATCTATTCAACTTTTGACTGATAAATAAATGCCTCAGATGTAGACCATGTCTTATAATAGGTATATTACATAACAGGAATAACTATTTACATATGGGCTCTATGGTATGCTAGCTGGCATCTTTTCTTATAGAAGTTCTCATTTCCACTAGATATTTTTGTTTTTAACACTTGCTATGTGCCAGAAACTTCAATCATCTAGAACGAGGATGGTGGTTCTGCCGGGGACTTGGCGGAGGATTACAGAGGTGTATTAAAGCCCCAGCTCCATACTTGAATCTCCCCTCAGGGCTGCAAATACAAAAATGAGCAATAATTAGGCACCTTGATGCAGGACAGGGGGAGAGGTTGAAAGAAGAAAGAGATGAGAAACAGCTTGACAGAGGCAAAGTTTCATCCTGAATCTCTTCTCTGTATCCTAACCAAAAGAGAAGCTTTGGAATAGCTACTGACCAAACTATGGCAGCATTGAGGATCTGGGTTCAGCTGCCTAGGAGACTGATTAGAGCATAAGAAATAATAAAGTAGCTAAATGCCACTTCAAACTATGGCCCATTTCCTCCCCTGTGCTGGGCTGGCCATGCTCTCTGCCCTCCATCTTCCTTCCTTCCTTGCCCGGGTGCCCTCCTCACTATGGGGCCTCCGTTGTGTGTCCTACCAGAAGAGACAGGAAACAGGTGTGTGAACATGAGAGGTCCAAGTGAATGCTGAAGATGTCTCCTTTTCATAAAGAATTGGCTGTTCTTATTTTTAAGAAAATAAAGAGGGGTGCCTGAGTGGCTCAGATGGTTAAGCATCTGCCTTCAGCTTGGGTCATGATCCCAGGATCCTAGGGTTGAGCCCTGCATTGGGCTCAGAGTCTGCATGTCCCTCTCCCTCTGCTGCTCCCCAACTCATGTGTGCTCTTTCTCTCAAATGAATAAATAAAATCTTTAAGAAAAAAAAAGAAAAGGAATAGTACTACCTCCTTCTCTCTGCTCCCATTGCACTTCATACCTTGTAGAGGTTCCATTCCTGGCCCCACGACTGCCTACAAACTGTGTCCCCTCTCTGTGCCTTTGTAAAGGTTTCCTCCCCTGACAGTGGGAATAAGGAGATGACCCAATTCACAGCACTTGGCACCGAGTGAGTCACACTACAAACGCTACGGTGTGCTAGTTGTTGTTACTGCTTTAGCCCTCTTTCCACTCTATTATCATTATTGGCTTTTGTGTCTGTCTTCTTCCTAAAGACTGGGAGCTCCTAGAAAGAGGTGCTGTGTCTCATTCACTCACATGCCCAGGACCTTTTGTAGCCCCAGTGTCTGTCACAGAAATGAAGCTCATAGATACCTCATGTAAAATGATCCTTTAAAAAAAATTCCCTATTATTGTTCCATTTCCTTGTTCTCCTTTGTAGCAAAACTCCTTAATAAAAAAAAAAAAGAAGCTGTTTATACTGTCTCCATTTTGCCTCTTCTTATTCTCTGTTTTGCCAAATCTAATGAACAATTTTCAGTCTCAAATTTAAAATCCTCAAAACTAAATTCCTGACTTTTCCTGCAGATTGCTCCTCCTACCATCCTCCCTATCTAAAAAAAACGGCAACTAAGTCACCCCATTAAGTGGAATCATTTGAATTTGCTAAAATTTGAGCAGTTTTTACTACAAAAATGGTAATTTCATACTTACAAACTGTTGAGGCCTAACCTTGAATCTAAGTCCTTTTTCTCTCATGATCGATATTAAATCAGTATAACCCATGGCCCTAAGTTCAAAATATATTTGGAATCATCACATTTTTCACAACTTTCAGGGCTACCAAGCTAGTCAAATCCCTTTCATGTCTTCTCTGAATTACTGACCAGTTCTGCCCTTGTCCTTTGCCACCCCAACAGTCAGTACAACAGTCAAAGGAAACTTTTTAAACATAAATCAAATCACGTCACTTCTCTGTCCAAAATATACCAGGGCATGCCCAGAGGAAAAAAAAAAAAAAAACACGAAGTCCCCACAATGGGCCACGAGGCCCTATATGATTTGCGCACCACTGTGATTCTCTGGTTTCATCTCCTACTTCTCTTAGTTTTGTTCACTTTGCTCCAACTGACTGACTTCCTTATTTAGCTTCAAACACACCAAACACATTCCCAACCCCAGGACCTTTGCACTATCCTCAGATTGCAAGACTCTTTCCCCAGATATCCACATGGCCAGTTCCCTTCCTTCCTTTGTATCTCTGACCACACACTACCTTGTTTATGTATTTTTCCCTGACTACCTTATGTTATTAGCAAAGACACATACGCCTCCTGCTCTCTGTATCCCTTCCTTTCCTTTCTTTTTCTCCATAACACCTATCTCCATCTAACAATATATTGTATTACAAATTTATGTTTTTATTGGTTTATTCTCTACTTTAACCCAACATAGTGTAAGCAGCATGAGGGCAGGTACTTTGTCTGTTTTGTTCAGTACGGTATCCATATCAGCTAGAATTCTTGTCACATAGCAGCCCCTCAATAACTATTGCTTGAATAAAAGGAAATGAATTCTTTAATAAGTATAGAGCACATACAAGTTATTCTTGAGAACTGTTTTTAAATTTTAAAATTCTAAAAAAAAAAAAATCCATCGAGAGAAGAATCTGCTAAGGCTGGAAGTTGAGCATTGAATGAATGGGTAAACATGACTTACGGTGGAAGAAATTTACACGCTTGTGCTTCAGGGTCACTGCATGTTTTAAAGCAGGGAGTGGTACAAGGTTCATACCTCCATTCACACATCCTCCGGTAGGGCACTGCTGCCTGGATTTCTGGGGAAATAAGGAAGTCTAGATTGCACATATTTTTCATGTACGGCTTGAAAAATAATGATTTATGATAGTAACCCTTCTAGGATTTGACCTCTCCTTGACCATGATGCTGTAGAAAAGACAGACCTAGGGCAAAGACATTGCCATTGCTTGATGATCAAAGTATTTCATGGTTAGGCTGAATATCTGAATGTTAGTCTACCTTCCAAAGATTTTAAAAAGCCAGCAGTTGGAGAAAGCCAAGAAAAATTAAAAATCTTTTCCCTTTATGTTCACTGGATTCTCATGAGCTACGTGTCATAATAATACCAAACACTTGTTTGGAATTTTACTTTTTGCAAAGTAATCTTTTGTCTATTATTCTATTTTATCCTAGCAAGCCTGCTGAGTATTATTTTCATTTTATAAATGAAAAAAATGAGGCTCAGAGGAGCCAAACGACTTGCCAAGTTCAAACAATTAAGAAAATGGCAAGACCAAAGACATGTTTCCTGATATCAAACCTAGGAAGAGCATTCCATCTTTGTTCTCACAGAACTTAGAGCATTACCTTGTACATGGTATTACCTGATGACAAAAATAAATGAATGGGTTTTAATAATACATGCTTACAGTTATAAAGCCTCCCTTGATTGAAGAGTTTTCTCTTACAAACTGCTAGTACTCTCCCCTTCCCACAACATAGAACAGACTTTCTGTTGCAATCCAAAATTACCTCTGAAGAAGAGAGCTCCATAAAGGAGAAAGTTCACAGTAGAGGTTATGTTTCTCAGATTTCTAAATTGGAGGGGAAATAGAGGCTCATAATGTTCAACTTCTAAGTAAACTCAAGTAAAAATATCATATCTACTCTATAGAATGTAGTACAGGCACATCAGTGACTTTTTTTCATGAGTACAGGAACCATTTTTAATAGGCAAAAACTTGAAGCTCGTCTGAATTTCTAAAATCCAACAGCTATTGAGGTTTGCAGAAATTAATCCACAACAGAAAAGGCAAATGAATGAATGAAACGAGTGATAGGTTAAAATTAAATAATTTGTTTGGAAGAGCCAAGGTTGTTATGTTAAGCTCCTAGATTTTGAAAATAAAACATGACTTTTAAACATCAGATGAGGCAGTGAAGATTCCTCTCTGAAATTTGGAAAACTCAATAGCTATAAAACTGTAAGGATTTCTAGAAATAAAATCAGGCTTCTACTGAACCAGGTAAATCATCCAGAAGTCAATAGAACCAGATACCCTACTATTCAAAAGAAAGAGATAAACATGCTGTCTTTATCATTAAGAATCAGGTTATTGAGAAGCTGCCTTCTAGGAAAGAAAAAGTACAAACAGCAGACCCAAGAGATGTGAGGACGCTCGGTTTCCATGGGGCCATAATTAAAAGTAACATTATTTAAGGCTGTTCTAAGCTATTTGCCAATTAATTTATGTGATATAATAACTCTATAAAGTAGGTATTATTATTTCCCCCAACCTAATTTCACATAAACTGAAGGACAAAGAGGTTAAGGAACTTACTCACTCGAGGTCAAACAATCTGACCTACTTGGACTCATTTAGGAATGACTTAAAAATTAAAATTTGGTATTTTGCCATAATGTAAATTATCTATTGATTCTCCTTTTGAAGATATCAGGAACCATACCTTCTATGCTGAAGCTACTTGAATGTTTGAATTCTTCAGAATCATCATATTTTGATGCTTTGACACTAGAATCTGTGCAGATGATGAAAAAGCCTTTCTTGCTGTATAACTCAAACGCACTGTAACCAGGAATCCAGAGACCCTGATGGTGGAAAAACGTGGCTCTCTGTTGGAAGGCTGAATTCGCCTGCCACAGTTCCAAAGTAAGAGTGTCCTCATCATGCACATAGAGAAAGTAGTTTGGCCTTTCAGCAGATTCCAAGGAAACAAGCGTCAATGCTGTAAAACATAGAGCAGTGTGTTTGACATGCCCCTGGGCTCTCTGAAGGAAGCAGATCATCAACGCCAGCATTGTAAAATGCATTTGCAAAGAGAGAACTGCACATCTGCCATATATAATTTATACCAATCTCCAGGATTTCAGAAATGAATCCTAAGATCTCTAAAAGAAAAATTATTTTAATGTAATGAATTGTTATTCAGCTTAAAACTCAAAAAGATCAGTCTTTGCTGAGTTCTATTTTTTAAATAATTTCTCATGTCCCGGGGGGGGGGGGCGGGAAGAAGAAATATCAGCTTAGGACACCGGAACACACAATTTCATACAAGGAATTGGATGATTGATTGAACACATATTTGTATTTGCAAGCTTTAACATTTTCAAATGCACAGAATCTCCAAATGGCTAAGTTGGATGATCTAAAAGAATAGGGAAACAGATCAATTTAGGCATGTCATTCCATTTCAATATCACTGGGTTCAAAATGGGTAAGTAATCTTGCAAGTGATTTTGCAGCATTAAGAAAAATCTATTTGCTCAACATTATTGTCTATTTCCCAATAGATGGTCAAATGGCTAATAAACAACTATAAAAGATTTGAGAAATGTCATCCTTTTTTGTTACAGGCTTTAAAAAGTTTTCCTTGTATTTGTAAAACCCATGATATAAAAGTTTTTTAATTGAGATTTTAGTTTTAATTTCTTAGACCTTAATTTTTTAGGTTTTAATTGTTTTAGTTTAAATCCATTAGGATTTTTCTATTAAAACATTAATTATTATAAATCATAACATGAAGAGCTCGCTCAAATCCAATACATAATTCCAAAGGCATTGATTATATTTTAAAACTTGCAAGCCCCTCTGCTGAGCACTGGAAGATGCAAACAAGAATAAAAGAATTCTTTTTCAGAGGAAAAATATATAACAAAACATATAAATTGGAACTTCAGACTGTGATAGGTGTTTTCATAGATTAAAAAGAATTAAAGTTCTTTTTTACAAGAATGAAGCAATTCATTCTAACTAGAAAATGAGATTTCTCAAAATAGATATAAAAATTGAGTCTGATTCATTTAATAAATATTTTCTAAGCTCATACAACACCTCATGCATGATTCTAAGTAGGGCTAGTATAGCACCAGTGTAGCCTGATTATCACCAGATCAGAAGGGGACACTAACCACTAGTTAGAACAGGTGCCAAGTGGATAGGACCAGTATAGATCTGCAGATGCAAATCAGTTAATGTGGGACCGGGGACCGGGACAGACAAGGCCATATAAGGATAACAGACTGTCTAGACTCTGATTTATTTTCTTAATATTTAACTTCTTCGATATCCAATCAAAATTTCAAAAATTTCAAATCAAGTCTACAATGGTTTCTATGAAAATTTAAGTTGTGCTTTATTTAGAACCAAAAATTTAATCAAATAATTTCAACTCTAATGTATATATGCCAAGAGATAAACAAAGAAAAGATTTTATATATAAAAGAGAAAGTTCGTTCATGTACCAGTGTCTTATTTTACTTTCTATCCTTTAGGACACCTAAAAAAAAAAGCCATAAACGTATTAGATCCTCAACTAATAGCATGAATAAATGAAAAACAATGTAAATGGAAAATGAAATTCCTATTTTCAATTGGAAATTATACTTACATGATGCCTTCTCTTTAAAAAGGCCTGGAGTAATCATAAAATTAAAAAATAAATTGCCATGAATACTACTCCTTGGCAAAGAGAAAATGCTTCTACTGGTCATATTGGCCCCCAGAACAAGGCCACTCTGTCCATAACTTGCCAGCATGTATGGCCCTTCTCCAAGCCCTAGTTAAATGCAGATAAGAGAATTATAAATTGGCATAGGAGTTTTACAATTATAAACTGGCATAGGAGTTTTAACATTTCAAGCTGTCATTTCAATGGGATAAATGTTAATAACAAAGAAATACTCTAAAAATTATTGTGCATTTAAATATTTATCATTAATAAAATAAGTGAACTATTTTCAAAAATAATATACTATGATGAACTAGAATATATATATGTCATATTTAGATTATGTAATTTAAAACATAAAGGTTTTATATATGTATATATGTTACATGTATCTGTATATGTAAAATAGTGCTCCTTAGAAGAGTGATTTAAGCTTTCTGTATCTCAATTTTTGTCACCTATATGAAGGTTATCCAGGTAACTTTCTACTCTTATATCCCATGATTTGAATCTATTCTCAATAAACATAAATTTATCTCTATTCATGGCCAGGGATTTTGAAAGTCTTCTAAAAATCATCTCTCTCTAATCAGTTGCATTGCATGAAAACAGAATTCACAGATATGATATACAATATTTTACTGTTTGGGGAATTACTGATTTTACCAGTGAGGCATGTCTATAAAAAAGAAAATAGGATGAAGCTCAACAGAGAAGTCCAAAGTCTTTTTACTTATGCTATTGTTTCTCATGCACTGAAATAGCTCCATAAAAAATGGAAAATATTTACTATAGTAAAAAACTTATTAGCGTAGAGACAAACTTGAAACTCAATCAGAATAACCTTTCTGCAAACCTTATCTTATGAATTATAAATAAGTTCACTGACATTCAAAAAAATTATGAGTTAGATTTTGTGATAATAAGTTCAGTTTACCTTCAGCCCAGTCTCTATGCCATTTAAGGTTTTTAATATAACTGAGAGACTATAAAATTTTGAAGTTTCTTCTGATTCATCAAAATTAAGTTACATAATTATCAGCTGTATGCTTGGCATAGGTATATGTATATTTTCTATGTTATAAGTTATGTAAAATGTTAATATATATGTGGCAAGTGCTATCATAAAAGATCAATCCAGTTGTTGTCAGTGAATTTCTCATTCCTTCTTTCCTCTAATTTTTATCTCAAGAACAACTTGCCTCACCAAGCCCACTCTTAAGATGGAGGAGAAAAAAAATCTAAAGAAATCAGAGGGTTAGGTTTTTTCCTCTTTCAGGACTGAAGATCAGGTTTGAGGGAAGGGAGACATCATTAGACTAGGGGGTCAAAAGTCTTTGAAGCAAAAAGGGGAACAAGAATCAAAATTTCCATCATGAAGACCTAGAGAAGAGACAGGGACTCAGGATAAGTTATCTTCAAGTGTTGGCCCCTCCACTGACTGGAGACACTTCATCATTGAACAGCTGGGGACCCTTACAAGCCATGAGAAAAAGGGTTTTATCAGGAATTTGGACACCTTGAGTAGGGATGGAGACTTGAAGACAATTGCCCCACCAAGATGGAACAGAGCAGAAACAGTGGAGAATCTCTCTATGAGCCCACAGCATGGACTCCCCACTGCTCTGACAAATACATACAATGTACAGTTTTCTTTATATGAGTCCAAAGCTACAACAACCAAACAAAGCTATATCATTAGTCTCCACTATTTGCTGGCTCATTTTCTAAGAGAAATAAGAGCAACATAAACTTCCAAGAGGAAAATGTATTTCAATTTATAAATATGTTGGTTTGTACAAATATGTAAATAATGTATAAATCAGTAGATAAGTATGTAAATCACAATGAGATATAATTCAAAATGAAGAAGACATATAAAACTACAACTTGGACTGAAGCACCCTCATGGACATTCGACATAAGAATAGGAGAAAGAAATTAGACAACTAAACAAAATCTCTTCTCTACAGCATCAGTCCCTTACTATCAGCAACCTGAAGAGACAATTGTTACCTGAGAAATCCATTTGTATAAAAATCAAAAGCTTCTGAGGTGTCTCCCAGTTGATTTATATCTTGTGTCTGGATAGTCATACATTTTCACTAGCAATTCACCAGTGAAATCATTGACTTTGTCATTGACTTTATCATTAATTTTCTTTAAGGAGAAGTATAATTTTACCACCTACTAAAAGCAATCATTTCCTTCTGTGATTATTTAAACACAATATTAAGCATATCCTATCTAATAAAATCACTCTGAGCTTAAAACTTGCACAACAATTTTTAGTGGAATATTGAAGACCTTACTCACCGACAGCAATCACAATAATAAAACCTTTGTATTTTTAGTAAATGCCATAAAATGAACATGAAGATATTACATACAGTCTTTGCATTAAAGATTATTGAAATAATATCAGCTGTAACCTCTGAATTCTCCTACCTTTTTTTATTTTCCTCCTACAGAATCACAATTATTTACTTCTGCATTAGCTTAAAATACTAATAAATATCTTGATAACACAGTGCCCAGTATGTAATATGTATGAATATCCAAAGAAGACTAGGTAGGTTTAAAATATCTATGAAATTAGTTGAGATGAAACAAATTAAAAATGGTCATTTAAAACAATGATCTTTTCATAACTACTACCAACAATCTCCTCAATTCTATATTCCTCTTCAATCATCTATCTTCATTGCATTATTTTTACAAACTCGTCCTCCCCTTGGCAGGTAAATGCTAATAATAGGCTAATAATGCCTATTATATTGATCATAGGAAACAGATTCCCCTCTCACTCCACTGAGTTGATCAGGGTCTCTGGAGGCTACATGCCCCATGTTCACCCTCTGAATATTACCAATTTAGTATTATAGATCACACCAGAGGAACTGGTTTGAAGAATTCTATAACCCATTAGAAAAAAGAACCAACATTAGTAATGCAGCAGACTTGTTGACAGAAAGTAACATGTACCAAGAAGCAAAAGGTAGAAATTCAATATTCATAGAAAATTCTGCTTCAGGATCCAAAGGACTACAGAAGGAATGCCAGAAAGTACAAAGGCACAGATGGAGATTTTTACAGCAGAACTATGTGAGGCAGGAATTCTTAACTGAGGAAGTTACTGGAGCATTTTTTTTTTCAAACTGATGTCTGTGTATATTGTGTAGAGCTCATGATAAGTGTGTGGTGATCTTTCCGAGATTGGGATGTGTTAACCATACACCAGGGCAGTGTAGCATGGAGGTCAAGCTCCTTGGTTCTGAACTCAGATTGCTTACAAATCTCACTTTACCACATTTTTGACTAAGTGACTTTGACCAAGTTATTTTAACCCCTCTAGTCCTCAGTTTCCTCCTCTATAAAGTGTTAATAACAATACCTTACAGGCATATTTTGAAACCTAAATTATATGATATATGTAAAGTAGTTAACAATAAAAGCTATTGCTATTATTACTGTTATTAATATTAGGGAATCAGTCTCAATTTAAGCATGACATCCAAAGGAGTGATGTGGAATGTGTGTGTGTGTGTGTGTGTGTGTGTGTGTGTGTGTGTGTGAAGTTCTCAACAGGAGATATTTTTGGTTTATATTTTCTTTGACTACCACTGAATTTTTTTTAATGTTAGTTTTTTTCTCCATCAAACTTCCATAAATGTAACAGAAACAACCAAAAACTAAAATGTCAATTTTCTTTTTAATCCATCATCTCTATTTCTCTAAAATTATCTGGCTTTCTTTGGGTATCTATAGCTGACAGATTTCTCCCTAGCTCAGTAAGGCACCAAAAATGCCTTTGATTAGTTGCTTGGGGTTTTTGTAATGGCCCAGTTTTCCTGTAACTATTACTCTAATTTATCCCATCATGAGTCCAGAGGTTGTCCAGTCACTGACAAAATGAACACCGAACACTGTCCTGGATCATCTCACTTGTTTGAATTAGATTTAAGTGGCTATGCCTTCCTCAATAAGTAGGTTTGACAAAAAAGCAGGCTCTAATTTTGCCATTATCTGGCATTTTGACTGAGGATATAACACTGTCTCTTCTTATATCATGCCTTAGTTTAGGTAGCACCTCCTCTTAGACTTCTCACTGCAAATTCGGTTGCTTGATGGGGCTAGGAGAGATCCATTATTACTATTAAATCAATAAATTCTCATTCTGATTATATGTAAATAATTATTTTTGCCTACAATGATGGCGAAATAAATTCCTTACATTCTTACCATCACACTAATAGTTTGTTTGATATCTATGACATAATGTTTGAATAATGTTTATAGTCATACATAATGGTAAAAGAGAAGCATTTGGCATATGTCTTTCATCCTTTTTTGCCTAAAAAAAATAGCTATCTTCACTCATTAACTCATTCATGTCATACAAAAACCATTTATTGAGGGCCTCCTAAATGCTGAGAACTTAGTTACACACTCTTTTTATTTTATAAGGAATAAATTTTGACTCAAATACTTAGAAATTTAGATAAATTTTAGAAAGTAAAGACTTTCAGTGAGTTTTACCAAATTACGAACTATTGTTCCCAGACATTATTCAAAAGCTTTTAATCTGAAAATACATCCCACAGAATGCTATAGCAATAGTCTTTATTTAAATGTCACATACCTTCATTGTAATATTCACAGTCAAGTGCTAAAAAATAAAAGAATAAATATTAAACTATAGAAGAATCTGACCCCTTATCTGAAAGTATGCAAAATATGGCTATATGTTTATCAATGACAAAGTGAAAGAACACAGAATGACATCATTACACGGGAACTTCCTCTGAGCAAAGAGGATTCTTTAAGGATGATGTGTTGAAAAATTAAATTTTCTAAGATTATTTTATAGGTAGGCAAATATATCTGCCTACTTAGAAATGTGAAATGAAAGTATTAAAATCTTTAGATGACTGGGGCATCTACATTTACATGAGTAAATGAAAAGTTTAAAAACTCAAATCTGTTTCTTATAATCAGAACAGTGAAATTCCACAGCCATAAGGGGAATGAAATCATAAACTATTTGAGGATGGTATACAATTTATAGTTCAAATGTTAAACTGACAACAGTCAAACAGAATAGAAAATTTTACCTTGATTTTTATTTTTATAAATCCTTTAGCTACACTATAATTTATCTGTATTGTCAAAGGAATAGAAAATTTAGTTATCTTAGAGAAATTCTATTTGCATGAATTCCATGGTATTTGTCCTGTGATAAGACAAATTAATCTCCTTATAAGATTCCCACCTTATGATGATGTTTTAACTAGGGGTACTCACAACAAATACTGGATGACCTCCAGTGAATAGATACCCCCTCCTGACAACATTTGTACGCATATGCTGCTACACTTGTGCATAAACATTCACAGTCCCCACCGAGATTACAGTTACACGTGTCTTCGTGGCAATTTTTGGCAAAAGAAGTAACATCAATCTGAAAATGAAATGAAAAATGAGTTAATTTCAATAAGTACTAACTATAACTGATTAAAATTCAACCTTCTGAAAGAAAACTAACTGGTAGATTCTCAAAATTTGGTATTATCAACTTAACACTGCCACCTAGAGTTCTCAGTATCTCAAACCTCTATATGGACCAAAGGAGAATTTATTAGGCAAACGTAAGATCAAAGAACCAGCAAAACAGGTAATGGGTTTAAAAAAAATTTAATTTCAACACCTGCAATATAATAATATTTTGATATTTTGTAGAACTTCATTGTTTCATTATTAGCATATTCACATGGAATTAAAAGAATGTTCTATTACCAATTGTACTTTTAGTGATTTTTATGATTACCTTAAACCATTTTTTTAAACTTCCATTGGGGCCTAAAATTATTATGTTGGGAAGGCATTTAGAAATTTAAATTACTCCATCTTGGTATATGCTTTTTTTTTTAAGATTTTATTTATTCATTTGAGACACAGAGAGAGAGAGAGAGCATGAGCAGGGAGAGACGCAGAGGGAGAGGGAAAAGCAGGCTGTCCACTGAGCAGGGAGCCCAATGTGGGGCTCGATCTTAGGACCCTGGAATCATGACCTAAGCTGAAGGCAGACGCTTACCCCTCTGAGCCACCCAGGCGCCCTAGTTGGTATATGCTTTTAAGACCGTTTTAAATGTGCCACTTCTAATACTTTTAAACTATACATTGAGTTGAGGAGAAGAATATCCATGCAGCAATCTTCTCTGAAGAAAAACAAATATTTATGGCTTTGACCAATCATTTCTGACTTTGAGGATGTATAAATGCTTCATAAACTAGAACAGAATATTACAAATAATATGTACAAATGTATGCTGTTAAATAAGATGGATTGAGGGAGAAAATAAATCAAATAAATTCATCACTTCTACCAACAAACAAACTACCAAGTTTGTCTTCCTGACAATGGTTAGGTAGTCCACCTGAAAAGCCAACAGTTAGTTAAATTATTTGTCCTGTTCATGTCGGTGTTACAGATACAGCAGTACCCATGCAAATATGAAAGTTTAGTAAAGTATTCACTTACCACATTGTGACAAGGAGCAAAAACATCGCTGTACAAAATGGAGCACTCTTTCTTGGCATAAGGAAATTTGTTTTGATGTGCCTCACAGGGTTTAAATAATTCACTTGGGGTTTCACACTGTTGAGGAGAAATAAGGGAGAAGAGAAAGTTTTCAAAGGGTGACTTCTGAGGCTGAAACCAGAGTAAACTATTCTGACTCCATCCATTACAATCACATCTCGTATATTCTCATTCTTTTATTTATTTATTTAAATATTTTATTTATTTATTTGAGAGAGACAAAATGAGAAAGAGAGAGCATGAGATGGGAGAGGGTCAGAGGGAGAAGCAGACTCCCCGCCGAGCGGGGAGCCCGATGCGGGACTCAATCCCGGGACTCCAGGATCATGACCTGAGCCGAAGGCAGTCGCTTAACCAACTGAGCCACCCAGGTGTCCCATCATATAGTCTCTTTCTCTTAGACAGGTTTTACCTAAAGCATCTGTGCTCAGCCAACTCAAGAGTATATATTATTTTTGTAAACAAGCATACTATTAAAATTCTGGTGATATTAGAGAGTAGAGGTAAACAGTTTTTAAATTTGTCTCAAATGCAGTCATTAAAAAATTATGTGAGCAAATGATTCTCTTTCTTTTCATTTTCAGCTCTTTCATTTCTGTCACAGCCATCCTCTGAGGAGTTGTATATGCCCACGTATCTCCAGGCTAACCTCCCACATACTTCAGCATTTGGTCTCTGCCTCTTCTAATTCACCTCCCTGAAACCACCCTGGAAATGTCATCAATGATCTCTTCATTAGAGTTGTCTAAATATAAAGGCAGTGTTTTGGTCTCCATCTCACGTGACCTTTCACTATCTTTGACTCTATTTATTACTTTGCCCTTCTTAAATGTCTCTCCTCATTTACTTCTTGTGATACCATTTTATTCTGGGTTTCTTCCTAATTCAATGGCTGCTACTCCCCATTCTTCTGCCCCCTCCCTTCTGTGCAAAGCTTGATCCTCAAACCTCTATTTTTCTCATTCTGTATGCTTCTCATGGCTTCAAAAACCTGTATATATACACTAGTAACTGCCAAATCCATATTTCCAGCTCAAATTTCTTTCCCACATCTCAAAACTGGACATCTCCCACATAAATTTCTCTGTAGCTTATCTCTCAATGCATCCTAGCCTGTACTTATCTCGACACAATCGTACTGTCCCCACTTTCCTCTACCGTCATCTCTCCTCTTTGCCTTGCCTCAGGGAACAGTACCAGCAACTACCCAATAAGCCAAGAAGTTAGGAGAATTTCTTGAATTCTCCAGATTCATCCTTCCTAAATGCAATCTTTCAACAGATGCTGATGATTTTAATCTTTAATGCCTCTCAAACTATATAGTTTTCTAAATCTTCACTGACTTAACCTTACCAGCTGCATTATAAGAACATCCTAACTAGTTTAGGGCCTTAGATCCTAGCACTCATACCTTGCAGCTCTATACTTTGCATTCCAGCCATTGACTACTTCAAACCCTCCAGGGCCTCCATATTGAATTTTGAAATTCCCATTAGGCACCTGTCTTCCTGACACCTTCTAATAAGCTGCTCCCTCCTTTGCTGCTACACCATTTCCCAACATCTTCACTTTTCTAGCTCTCGTGTCTTGTAGGATTCAACCCAATGGCACCTTCTTTGGGAAACTTCCTTTGACCATAATGAAGCCAATGCTTTGTTCACCTCTATCAAAGCACCTACCTCATATTTTCATTCTTAATTTTTCTACCTCAACTACTGACCTAGACTCTAAATTCCTAATGACAGAGGCTGTGTTTTAATCATATTATGGGTTCATATAACCTGGAAAACATCTAAGTGCAAAATTGAACTTACCAAATGAAAAAACTTTTTTTTTAATTTTTAGTTTTTCCCATTAGGTATGAATAAGAATACATATTATAGTGAGTATAAAATTCTTTGATTACTCCAAATATTTAAGTATTAAAATTGGTTATTCCTTAATTCATTTTAAAAGGACAAATGTAAGATAATTTCTTCAAAGACTTCTAAATGCAACAAGATATTTGAGAGCCATAATAAAAAGGATTTTGTCTCTCTCCATAAAGTAGATAGTTCATATATTAAACAAAATGTTTATACTTTTCATCTTAAATATGCTGCTTAAATTTTACTGAATTAGGTGAATGTTTTATCCCAGCCCCTTCTTATGTTTTTAAAGAAATTTAAATATATTAGGTAAATTAGGTAAAGTGGAAAGCAATTAACCAGATAGTAACCAATCAGAAAGCTGTAGTTATGGACACCACTTTCAGCTAGAAAGAAAAATAGGCTAAAAAGAAAAAGGAGAAGAAAAGAGTAACACTAATTTCCAATTTGACTCTGTTCTCTGAGTTAGCTCAGCATTTCTCAAAGTGTGGCCCACAGGACACTATTTCCTTGACAACTAATACATAAAAACAGGTTCTGTGTCAATAAGTTGGGAAATCCTTCAGATTCATCCCTCCCATGGAAGCTTATAATTCCTCAAGAAATCCTTCAAAAGGGAAATATGTCTAACTTAATTTATTCAAATTCCTCCTAGAGGTAGCTGACCACAGATCCATTCTCTACCCATCCCCACCCCATACACAACCATGTCTGGAGAACAAATGGTAAGAAATTCTGCCTTCATTTTTTCATTGCTTTTAGTTGGCAAAAGTTATATTATCAGAAATATAAATATATTGATAAAGCATTTGCTATGGAAGGAAAAGCATGAGATTAAAAGATATGAATTTGAATATCACCTCTGCTTCTTTCTGGACATATACTATTAAGCAAGAATTTAATCTTCCTGAGCCTCAATTTCTTCATCTATCATATAGAGGCAACACCCTTTACATTACAAGATTGTCACAAGCTTTACAGGAGAAGGTAAATGTGAAAGTAATTTGAGTTATGAATTACTATACAAATATGACATAAAATAGTATTATCTAAATAAATTTTCCTATAAGAATAAAACAATTGAGTGAATAAATATACCAAAAATATTTGTTAAGTTCTATAATACATATATTCTACTTACCTGCCCTAATGCCCAACTATCTCCAAATACTTGGGCATTTCTCACTTCTATGTTATTGGAAGTGGTCATATCATTTGAAGTACATTTGTCAAAGTTTCCACATAATCCTGATAGTTTGTTCTAAAGTGAAAGAAAATTATCATGAATTATGAAATATTCTATTTTCACTTCAACATTTAAGGTCTCATTCACTAAAAATTTTTAGAGATTTAAAATAGACATTTTAAGAATTTCCACAACCATGTAAATGTTTCAAGATATTTCCATATCTATTTAATTATATTTAAGTTATTTTAAGTTCTTAACAGTGTTTCACCATCTTCCAAATTTTATCTATCTACACTTACCATTGTCTAAAAATTTTTAAAGATTTAAAATAGACATTTTAAGAATGTCCACAACCATGTTAATATGTTTCAAGATATTTTCATATCTATTATATTTAACAGTTATTTTAAGTTCTTAACAGTGTTTCACCATCTTCCAAATTTTATCTACCCACTCTTACCATTGTCTTAGCATTGATACAAGCAATAATATAAGTAAGTTGGAGAAGTATAATATAGGCACTACAGTATATTTTGTATATATTCATATACATACACATTTTTAAGGATGAAAAAATCCACCTCCAGATATGCTGAAGATTTTGTAACACTATAAATGTTAAAACAATAAAAATAATAAATTTTTCTCTAGGTCATACTTTGAAAAGCCAAAACATTCAAAACATAACTTCTAAAGAAAAAGTTAACTTTAATATTCATGTGTCATGCCGCCATTAGACAATAAATAGAAACCACATTTTACTTCACATTTATAAAGGTTGTTATAGGTTATGAAATGGTTACTGAAAGTGCCAGATGAATTATTCATGTCAACGTTACCCACTGCATTTTCTCAAATAATGTGAAAGGCTTTACTCTTAGGGGAGCAAGATAACCCAAAAGTACAAAGAAGAATCATCTTCCTAAAACAACAGAAATCCACCTTAAAACATTGAAATTAAACAAACTGAATGCTCTCTTCATGTACTGCAGAATGGAATGCAGCCTTTAGCCGATGCGGTAGGCTGCCCAAGTCTCCAGCAAATCTGACAATAACTCTGGGATTGCAACTGTCATGACCACAGCTTCTCATAGTGCCTCTACTCTAAGAAGCCACAATAACTATCCAAAGACAATGGCCACTTCCTCCATTGGTCACCCAACAATTTAAGGCAGCAGTAAAAGGGGAGATGTAGAGGAATAATTGGTTCATTTACTTCCAAAAAGTAGGGAAAGAGAGGATAAATAATAAAGAATAGCAGAGAAACATGGTTGAAGAAGTATGGCAATGACTAAATTATTTCACTTGCATCAAAGAAATGCAAGAAGCCAGCAAACCCCTAGTAATAGATTTATGGACTTTATCTCGCTTGAGGTTGAGAGAAAATGATTTCAATATACAATCATATCTGAAATGTACAGCATATTAAAATCTTTAAGAATATGTATCTTTTCCACAGTCTTATAAGAATATGTTGTTACCATCCCGATTTTTCCCTAACTTGCCACACATTATATCCATAAGGCTGAATTTCAAGTTCAGATAAACCGGATTTTTAAAAATGTATTAATAATTTCAAAAACTTCAATATATAAATTTAAAATATTTAATAAGATTTAAAAAATAAACACACTTAATATTTATACAATATTTAACAGAAAACAATATTTAAAACAATTTAAAATAGAAATTGCCAAAAATTCTAAACAGCCCAGATTGAATCTTCAACCATGAATAAATAAAACAAACTACTACATCCATACAATGGAATACTACTCAACAGCATAAAGGAACAAACTATTAATTCATTCAGCAGTATGGGTGAATCTTAAATGTATTTTGCCAAGTCAAAGAAGCCAGACTCAACAGGCTGCATAAAGGCAAAACTATAGAGATGAAAAATAGATCAGTAGGAGTTGACAATAAAGGGGCAACATGGGAGAAATCGGGGAGCTGAGAGGTCTGTTCTATAGTTCTATATAGAACTCTGGTGGTAGATAGACAACTCCACACATTTGTTAAAATCCATAGAACTCTAGACCATAACTTTTTTTAATAAATGTACTATGTTCAAACTTAAAAAAATCCAGAATGTGGAGGAAAAGATGGAATGCAGAAGGTAATAAATGAATCTAACTGTATGACAAACTTATCATATAACCATGCTGAAAGGGATGGGAAGAAAGAAGCTGACCTAAGTAACTTTGGAAAACTGGTTACTCTAAGGTTAAAGTCAAAAACAACTGTACACAACACTGTACTCTCATTGGTAAGAGTTTTCTTCACTGGGTTATGAGTTAGTAATTCTGATAATATAACTTGTTTCTTAAAGAAAATATCAATTATTTTATTTCCATAAAACATCTAAAGGTAAATGTAACTTCATTTCTTACATCTCACTTGGATTGGCCTACCAAATAGGTTGACCTACCTTCCACTGGGGTCCAACTTTGATATGAATGGTTGTCTTTCTATCCCAAAGAATAGTGATATCATTCTCTGGAAAGTATACTGCTATGTAGTACCCTGCCTTCCAAACCTGGTATGTAGGTTTGTTTTCCAGAAAAAAACCTGATTGTTTCTTTAAAAAAAAAAAAGAAAAAGAAGAAGGAAAGAAAAAAAAATGAATTCCTTTTTCGTTAACCAAAGTTTAAACATTAATTATAATCCAAAACTTAATCAACCAATAAGTATCTATGTACTAGTATTTTTGCTTGGCTCTGTCTTTTCCAAATTCTGTAGTAAAAGACAAAACAAATGCATAAAATAGGAAATATATAAATTGGTAATGAGACACAATATGATAGATGGGCTCAATATGGATAAATAAGCAAAAGTATTTCTGCTTTAGAAAAGAGCATAAACAAAAGCATAGACATACAGTACATTAAGGGTAAGGTGATATACCCGCTGCCTCAGAAATTCTATGCTGATGATGAATAATATGGTTAAGTACTAAAAATATATGATGTTGAGGGCGCCTGGGTGGCTCAGTTGGTTAAGCGACTGCCTTCGGCTCAGGTCATGATCCTGGAGTCCCGGGATCGAGTCCCACATCGGGCTCCCTGCTCAGCAGGGAGTCTGCTTCTCCCTCTGACCCTCTTCCCTCTCGTGCTTTCTATCTCTCATTCTCTCTCTCTCTCTCTCAAATAAATAAATAAAATCTTTAAAAAAATAAAATTAAATAAAATAAATAAAAATATATGATGTTACCTGCATAACTGAAAAACAGAAACACGGAGTGTGTGTGTCCTCTTTCTCTGTATATGTATGTATATACAGGTAGATAGGTAGATCTATAGATAGATAAATAGATCTATCTATCTTTATCCATCTATAACTGTACCTATATTTATATCTATATCTATCTATATCGGGAGAGAGAGAGAATGGGGAGATGAATTTCCATTAAAGGGACTTGGAAAGGTTTCTTGCAAGGAGTGGGATATGAATGGATCTGTAAGAGGCCATACATAGGAAGGTGTACAGAGCTGGAAATGAGAATGGAGAAGAAATCATCCCAAGCAAAAGTAGTAACTTGAATAGAGACTTAGAGGCAAGAAAATTCAAAATTTGTTCAGGACTAAGGAGAGCACCAAAGGGCTAGACCATGGATTCCATGGCAAGCATAATCAGAGACCTTTTTGCAGCAAAGTTATCCATACAATCAAGGGCTGCTATTCTATGTGCAAAATGCATTCAATAAGAGCTTTTGAATAGGAAAGTGAGAGACCATGTTTATATTAAAGGAAAATAATCTGTGTGCTATAAATAATAACATTAAAGAGAAACTAGAGATGGAACCTGTTGGGAAAATTAAGAGTACCTTTAGCTTAAAGAACAAATATGCAGTGTTCCTTATGAGCAGGGGCTATACCCCATAAAAGATTACATTAAATCTGACATTGTAATTAACTCATATAATGACTTTAAAAATACATGGTTAAATCAGAGTAGCTAAAGCAAATTTAGCCAGAAGCAAAATAAAAATTGTGAAGGTGATATACAATCCTTTGATTATACAATAACAAAATCATAGTTTGGGAATATTATTTTAGAAACATTCCTTAGCGCAAGGTAAATAAACTTAGTCATATCCATAAAGAGTTTTCAGTCTTCTAGACCAAGGTCAAACTTACAAGGACTCAGCATATTATAAGTAATAGTATATACTGTGTAAACATATATATGGTTAATGGATTCTACTTAACTTCTTTTCCTTCTACTCCCAAGTGCCAACTTGGAGTTATGGGGCAAGGCCCTGGGTGCCTATATGGGTCTGCACTCAACCTGGGCGTATCCTTGTTCCTGTGTGCCCCTTTATTATTTAAATTTCTTTAAATAATAAAGAAACACACACACACACACACACACACACACCATGACAGGTCAAAAGAGACAGCAAAACAAAGGGAGAAAAAAAAATCCTGTTTGAACAAGGGGCATCACATTTTCATTCTTCATTAGGCCCATACAATGTGTAGCCTGCCCTGCCCCCAAGTCACTCTCTGCCATAGAACCTATTTTTATCATTTTGATTATATTTTTTAGTACCTTTCTATTATATGATTTGTCTTTGGCTTTATAATCTGTCTTCTCCTAAGGAATGTTAGCTCCTTGAAAGATGTACTTTGTCAAGTTTATAGCAGTAGCCTCAGCTTCTAGATCAAGGTGTGATTTATATATTTTTAAAAAAACCTTCCTGCAACGGCCTATTCACAGGTCTCACTTCCAGCCTGATCAGCAAGAATTAAAGCAAGTAAGCGGAATATTTGTATAGCTCCTTTCAATCCATAAAAAACTTTTTCATGTATTTTCCTATTAAAGTTCCCTTGGACTGATTGACATATCTTTAGAACTTAAAAATAATTTTTGGATAAGGCAGGCAGTTTATCATTAGACTTCTTTCAGGTTGTTGTTGCATCCATTATCCTGATGTAAAAGGTATCTTTTCTATTTGCCCGTAGAGGTAAAAATCCTTCATTTTTACTAAACAGGGAAGTTTACCACAAGAAACAGTTCTCTTTGGTCAAAAAGGGATAGTGTGCTCCTTTCTTTTCAGATTAGGAAGTAAAGATGCTGCTTTCCATTAGAAAAGGGAGGGTGTTGTGAATTGCACAAAATCAAGACCTCCACTTCAGATGAGAATTATAGCACTTTCAACAAACTTGACTGATGTTAGAAAGATAAGTTACAAATGTGGAGAATGAAAACATTTAAAGTGCAGCTTAAATAAATTCATAAAACATTTATATCTTACATGTTTGACAAAACAAAATTGTGTGTTTATTGAAAGAATAACAGTTCTTTTTTCTTCCCCTCGATGAGCAATCCATCTGCCAAAAATAGTGGTACTTATTTTCACTTCTGATGTTCAAGAAAAAATATTAGCAGGGGATTTGTTAGGGTCACACTATTTTTATGACTTTCCTTTATCTTACTTCATACTTCACAACTGATACGGAGATTCATCGACACCTGCATACAGGTGAACATTGGAAGTTGAAAGTTACACTGAACTGTAATTACCACTTCAAAAATGTGTCAAATTGTTTCTACAAGAGCATTTACTATTTTCTCTTCAGTTTTTTTCTTAAAAAAAAAAACATATTCTTGGTCTTAGAACCTTCACCTATAAATGAATATCCAGCTGCTGGCTATGCCAAACTGCAGTGATTACTTTCAAAAGATGTCAACATCACATAGAAACTCTGTTTTGCCAAAAGCTCGATTGCTGCCTGGTTGGTCTCAATATTTCTGATTGAAATAGAAGCTGTGATCTACAGCCCTGATTCTCAAGCTTTAGTGTGCAGAAGAATCGGGGGGTACCATTAAAAAAAAATACTGATCTTCAGGGGCACCTGGGTGTCTCAGTCAGGTAAGCATCTGCCTCCGGTTCAGATCATGATTTCAGGGTCCTGGGATCAAGCCCTGCATCGTGCTCCCTACTTAGCAGGGAGTCTGCTTCTACCTCTGCCTCTGCCCCTCCCCCAGCTCTCTCTCTCTTTCTCACTTAGCTCTCAAATTCATAAATAAAATCTTTTAAAAAAAATACTGATCTTCATTCTCAACCTCAGCCATTCTAATTACGAGGGGAGGCCCAGGAACCAGCTTTTAGAGTAGATAGTCCAGATGATTTTTTTTAAAGATTTTATTTATTTATTTGAGAAAGAGATAGAATGAGAGAGAGAGAGCACATGAGAGGGGGGAGGGTCAGAGGGAGAAGCAGACTCCCCGCTGAGCAGGGAGCCTGATGCGGGACTCGATCCAGGGACTCCAGGATCATGACCTGAGCCGAAGGCAGTCGCCCAAACAACAGAGCCACCCAGGCGCCCGAGTCCAGATGATTTTAATACACATTTATAGACCAAACTGTGAGAAACACTATTCTAAAACTTTTTTACTTGTAAAATAAGTTCAAATATCTTACACCATTGAAGAGCGTCCATGGTCTGGAACCAGCCTCCTATCTACTGCCCTTGTTCCCATGCTCCCTGCTTTAGAGTCAGTCTGGATACTCCCCACTGAATCTCTTTGCCACACCCTCCCTCCACTATCCCCACATACTTCAACCAAACTAAATCACTTGCAGTTCTCCAAACAAGCCATTTTATCTTTCAACTCGGTTCCTTTCAACATGACCGTTCTTCTATATTGATTGCCTTTCTACGCTTTCTCTTCACCTGGCTAATACCTGCTCATCCTTTAAGACTCAGTTCTAATCATTTAATCCAAAGCATATCTTCTGAGCCTTCAAAATATAAGGAGAGTGAAGGAGAGGAAGAAAGTCATTTCTTGAAATCCATTATCTCATTTAATCATCATATGAACCTAAGAAGTAGATTCTATAATCATCCCAAATTTACAACTGGGAAAGCTGCAGCTTGAAGAGGTGAAGGAAATTGCCCAAAGTGACACAACCAGCGAGAGATAGAACAGGGGTTCTAGGTGAGTACCGACTGACTCCAAAGTCTACACCCTTAACAACTACCCTAAACATCCAAGGCTGATTTCTTCTCAGCGATTCCCATACTGTCCTATACACACTCCTACTATAACACATTCCATGCGCATTCTTGTTTGTTTGAATAGCTCCCTCCCCTGAGTATAATTCCCTAAAGGCAAGCACAGTGTCTTTTCACTGTTTCAGTCCCAATAATTAATATAGATTTTGGTAGATAGTAGATGAATGAATGAATGAAATGTAGTCACGCTTTCAAAGTGGGCAGGCTCCAAGAGTACAGGAATAAAGGAGACAGTGGTCCCGCTTCTCATAGAATTTGTAAACAAATGGGAGAAGCAGACAACCACACAAGTAATTTCACTAATGTGTGCTATATGTCCTAACAGGGTGCTTGAAGGTATGAAGGAGTTAAGATGAGACCTATCACAGAAGAATAAGTTAAAGAAAATGCAGATCCAGGCAGGAGCAATGACATTCATGAAGAAACAGAGGTGAGAGAAAGAATAGACCGTCTGAAGAACTAATGAAAGGTCCAACTTCTGGAACATGCGCTCGGAGCAGAAAGTGAGGAGACGTGAGGCAGGAGAGGTGACAATGGTCAGACTGGTAAGGTCTTATCAGAGAACTGGGAAGTCATCTGAAAGTTTTGAAGCACTAGACTGATGGGAGATTAGATCCCTATTTTAGAAAAAAAGCCACCCTGGCTGCAGGATGGCAAGGTAAGAGGAGAGGAACTAATTTGGGAAGCCAAGCGCCTAGTGCGGAAGATGGTGCTGTCCTCCAGATAACTGGTGATGGTTGCTAGGGCCAGAATGGTGACCATGGGTTTGAAGAAAAGAGGAAAGAATTGGAATATGGAGAATTAGACTATTAACAAAAGAGACTGGGGTGCCTGGGTGACTCAGTCTGTTAAGCGTCTGCCTTTGGCTCATCAGGATCCTGGGGTCCTTGGATCAAGCCCCGCATCGGGCTCCCTTCTCTGTGGTGATACTGCTTCTCCCTCTCCCTCTGCCCCTCCCCCCCAACTGGTGCTCTTTCTCACGCTCTCTTTCTCTCTCTCTCTCTCTCTCAAATAAATAAAATCCTTAAAAAAATAAATAAGCAAAAGAGAGAAGTCACGTATGATTTACTGAAGCCACATAAAAAAACAGAGAAAATCTAAATCTAGTAACCACTTGCAGAAAAACTACCCTGAATTGTTTCTATTTTGTTTTCAGTATTCTCAGGAGAAGTTAAAATGATCCTAAAAGAAATAATTTACTAACCTGTTTGTAAGGAGTATCATTCAGGTAAATTTCAGTATCCCCAACTGATATCAAAACACTTTTGGAACAAACAATATCGTTGTCAAAGCATTTCTTGTTTTGGGCAATGACAGATATATCTGAATCATCTGCACTCTGAAATGTCAAAAATAATGCATTAATACAAGTGTATATTATATGTAATTGTTGGTTATATTTTATTAACAAACCTTAAAGAAGACTAACAATGGATTGTATTGAAATTAAAATACAGCTTATCTCAAAAAATTAAATAAAATACAGCTTATCTCTAAAATAAAAATCATTCTGATCTAATAATGTAAAAATTTTATAAAAATATACCAAAATAGTTCAATATCAAAATATTTATCTTCAATATCTTTTGTTAAAATTTTGTTCTAACAAAACTTTTTTTCTATTTTATTATTATAGCTCCAATTTATCAACCAATTTCTTTTCAACAAATACCCAAGGCATGTCACTTAGGGGAATTTTAAAAGAAATATTTTCATTTTAGGCAACATCTTTTGTTATATTTTTAAAAATTTTCTGGCTAAACAATTATCTGCCTACAGGTTAAATTTGAAATAGATACAAAACTTTGGTAGTGTTAGTAAATACAATAATGCGTATCATTTGAGGGCTTCCATTGAACATTACATATGATATTTAATTCTTTTTTTTAAAGATTTTATTTATTTATTTGAGAGAGAGAGAATGAGAAACAGCACGAGAGGGAAGAGGGTCAGAGGGAGAAGCAGACTCCCTGCTGAGCAGGGAGCCCAATGTGGGACTCGATCCCGGGACTCCAGGATCATGACCTGAGCCGAAGGCAGTCGCTTAACCAACTGAGCCACCCAGGCGCCCAATATGATATTTAATTCTTAAGATAATTTTTAAGTTATTATCTCCACTTGACAGATCAGGAAGTGAAGTTAAGTAGGATTAACTGGTTGTCCAAAGTCACTTAGTTAAATAAGAGCAGAGACAGAGTTCAAAATCCTAATTTTTTTTTATTATGCTATTTATAGAGAAATTAGGGAGGGTCTAGCAATGATTGAGGTGAAAAGTCAATTGTAAGTTGAAGGGAGTTCTTCGATTTAGCCCTGTATACTCTCAATCGGACTCCTTCACCTCCCACCTCACTTCTACCTTCCTTCAGCCACTCCCAGCTGCATCCACTAAGAACACATTCTCTAGAATCAGGGTTTCTTTTTTGGTATCAGTTTCCTGGGTGGGCTTCTGTGGCTCTACAGACCCTGAAAATTCATTGTAAAATGTTGTTTTTTGATGATTTTTCTAAGAAGAAAGTCCATGGTTTTCATCAGATTTTAAAGTGGTCCTTATCCCTCCAAAAATTAAAAGCCACACTGCTCTAAGAGGGCTCTTGCTAACTTGTGAAAGGTGGGGATTTCACCAGAAAGAACATGGCATTTCTCTTTGAACTCTATGTCCAATTTTCAAAGGCCCACACACATTTCCTGAATTCTTTTCATTTTTAGATATATGGGTCAGTGTTTATTTTCAAAGTGAAAAAGTCCTTAAATATCTGCAAATCATACAGGTATAAATTCTCTATACTTAGTTTTTCATATTATCAGCAATATGAACACTAGCTCAATACTTCTTTTGGTTTGGCCAAATTCTTTCTGTCTTATAAGTAATTACTATAGCATAGTGCCAAGAGGATAGGTTTTCAATGAATGGTGTTGACAAAGTAATTAATGCATCCTTCTGTGACCCACTTTTCCCTCCTTCCTTCATAGGAACTGAAAGCTTTTGCTTCTTAAACAATCCTTTTGCAAAGCATTGCCCAAATTTTGAAAAGGAGAATAATAAAAGTCGTTAAGATGAATATGGCATTGTACTACTCAAAGAAATCATGCCACATTTTCTGCCTTTATGAACAATTTTCAAAGAAGAAAAAATATATATAATTCAGGGTTTTGTTTTGTTCTTCCTCTTGAGAAAACTTGTTTAGATTAAGGGATGTGAAAAGCCAGCTGAAAGGCTTTTTATTGCCATTACATTTCTATTATTATTAATTAAAGTTCCTCAGTGTTAGATTAGTCTTTATATTAAACTCAGAAATGCCACAAAATATTCTATATTGTATAGTCTGCCTTGTAATATCATGTTATTGCTGACAGCAACTTGAAACAATATCAATTCCTAAGAGTCAAGTTTCTATAATTTTCATTTCTAATATATTTCAAGTTAATATTAGGTTTGGAGATAATGCTACAGAGTTGCTAAGCAGCATAATAAGTAATAATTATAAAGCTAGAGGGAAAATGTCAACATCAGTGTACCACATGGATTCCTCAAACCCTTTATTCTGAGGTACTGGAAACATTTATAGAAAATATTCTCCCAAGTGATTCCAAAACAAAATGTCAGCACTTCTCAAGGTAGAATATTATTTTACTCAAATGTCAGTCAATCTAAGCACCTGTCATAGCCCCTACCCCTTTTAAGGGTAAGTATCCCACACAAAGTTCCTGCTAATACAGTAGCCTCAGGAAGCCATGTTTCATGTCCCAGAGCAGTACATTCACCAATGGGCCAACAGAGTTCTGTTCTATTTTTTTTAAATGTGAAAGAGATTTATTGAGGAGATGTTTTGAATTATAAAGGGGCAAAGTAGGCAGAGTCTGACACCTGTGAGGGGAAAAGAGCAAAAACGAAGACTGGGTAGGAAGAGTTTCTAACAGCAGCACAGTAACAAGAAAATTCTGGGGAAGCTCATGGGGAGTCCTTGACCCAATGTCACCCATCAGGGGAGTGGGCCAGCATACTCATTTTTTGCAGCCCCACCATACTCATTCATTGGCTAAGAACAGCTGAGGGGAAGTGTGGCTTCAGCAGGAACACAGTGGGGGATCCAATGGGGCAACAGCTGGAGTTCTCAGTCAACTCTGTTTCCCACAAGAGGAGATCTGAATGATGCATTTCCATTGCTGCTACATGAGTTTTTGGAAGTCTTCAGGTTTTTTCATTAATGTTTGGTGGATATAAAGACCATAAATGTTTTCACGCCACCACATTTTATCTCTATATTTGATACCTGTCATGAAACATGTTATGAAGTTAATAATGTGTGGCTTAAAAATCAATACATGTCCTTTTCATTTCCAATCTCCATATTGAGTAGGTTCTGGGCTTCTGGGTCCACCTTTTTCTTTGGTAACAGGATTAACATAATCTGGAAATTTTGTCAATGGTACTTTCTCTAAATTAGAATCTTCTAGTGCATCAAAATGACCTTCTGGTAACTGTAGCTTCTTAAGAGATTGTTTGAGGGGTTCAGATTTTTCTCCTTGAGAACTCATTTTCCTCACACAATGACACAGAAGGGGTGATCTTGCCACCCTTCCCACAGTGGCTGGGACACAGCCAAGCCACTGGGCTAGCCCTGATATGGTCATGGTGCCAACTCAGGCCAACAGAGTTTAATGTAAGCATGAAAAGAAAGAACTCTAGCCTGTTAGATTATCTCTCACGCTTGAACCAGAAAATGATGGGTTTTTTTTAAAGTTTTTTTGTAGTAAAATTTGAGGGTGAATAGACAGAAAGAAGATAGAAGGTAGAGGGGTGTTGAACAGATGAGAGCAAGCTTAAAATATAAGGAAGCAGAAACAATGAACTGATGCAAAGATAAAAGTTAGAGAAAAGAGAGTTATACAAGCAAGCCTGAGAAAGAAGAGAGTAGAGCAGTCACACAGAGATTGTCCCAGTTGCATGAATGACAACAGAGCATCCATGAACTCCTGCTGCCTGGGAGGCAAAACCATCCTTCAGTTGTCACCTTTGTGAGGTGTACAGTCTTGTTCAAGATTTCCTTGGGATGGTATTTCCCTTAGGGTTTTGCATGGACATTACCACAGGACCCCCTACTGTTGGTTCCCTGAAATAGCAGGCACTTAACCAGGATGCCATGAGAAGAAAATCACCCTGAGGTGCTTCATTACTAAGAAAATCTACCTGAAAATACACTGAAGAAGTGGGTTATATTGGGGTGAAATACTCTGGTATCAATTCCTCCCTCTTCCATGAAATTTCCTGCTTGCTCTTTCTCTAGTCAAAATTAGTTACATTCCCACAAGAGAGCTTTCATTTATCCCAGCCTGCTAGCTTCTTGTTTATTAATGACTCCCCCAAATATCAAACAACTGAGGGTGAAGCTAATGTCTTAATAATTGTACCCTTAACAGCTCCTAGCATAGAGTGTAAATTTAAATATGAAAGAAAGAAAGAAAGAAGGAAGGAAGGAAGGAAGGAAGTCAGAGCCTAAGGAAGGAAGGAAAGAAAGAAAGAAAGAAAGAAAG
>NW_027397076.1:26520455-26567800 GCF_003265705.2 Callorhinus ursinus
AATGAAAGAAAGAAAGAAGGAAGGAAGGAAGGAAGGAAGGAAGGAAGGAAGGAAGGAAGGAAGGAAGGAAAGAAAGAAAGAAAGAAAGAAAGAAAGAAAGAAAGAAAGAAAGAAAGAAAGAAAGAAAGAAAGAAAGAGAAAGAAAGAAAGAAAGAAAGAAAGAAAGAAAGAAAGAAAGAAAGAAAGAAAGAAAGAAAGAAAGAAAGAAAGAAGAAAGAAGAGAAAAATAGAGAAAGGTACAAAAATAATTACGGGAAAACCTATGCTATTATTGTGCTACTGAATGTTTTAGAAGTTTTTAAAATAGAGGACGAATTATCTAAGTAGGTAAACTATAACAGTGCAAAGTAAATATTGAACCTTAACATCTAAGATTAATAATGGAGGTCAATCTTATGGATAAAATATCACAATCATCTTGCTTGAAATTTCCAACAAGAATACAATATTTAAGAGTTAGGTTACATGGATAAAGTAGAAAATTAATTAAACACTAATTTTTTGAAAAGACCCTGACAGGGTCGCCTGGGTGGCTCAGTCAGTTAAGTATCCAACTCTTGATTTAGGCTCAGGTCATGATCTTAGGGTCATGAAATCGAGCCCTGAATGGGGCTCCATGCTGGGCATGGAGTTTGCTTAAGATTCTCTCTCCTCCTTCCGGCCCACCCCCAACCCCACTCGTACTCCCTCTCTTCCCCAAAAAAAGGCACAGAATTAATTCCATAAACTCCAAGATTTTCATCTTCCTACTGAAATAGATTAAAAAATACACCAGAGCTGTCTATAAAGTTTCGTTCATATAATTTTAAAAATTAAATAAAATTAATATATTTTTAATAATTTTTTAAGAATTTATTTATTTGACAGAGACACAGCGAGAGAGGGAACACAAGCAGGGGGAGTGGGAGAGGGAGAAGCAGGCTTCCCGCTGAGCAGGGAGCCCAATGTGGGGCTCAATCCCAGGACCCTGGGACCATGACCTGAGCCAAAGGCAGACGCTTAATGACTGAGCCACCCAGGCGCTCTAAAATTAACATATTTTTCACTTCCATTTTAGCTTTGGAGACATTACTGTATCAGAATTGAAGGGGAATTTTCTTTATATTTTTATCATATAGTTTAATTTAATTATAAATGTTTCTGATTTTCCTGATATAAAAATGTTAGGAAACTATAAAAAACTGATGTGCGTTGAAAATATCCATTGTAATATAGACAAGGTATATTATACTAACTATCAGTAAAGGTCTAAGTTGTCATCTTTCTGCCTCTGACCCCTTTGTCTTCAGCATGGTTGTCAGACAAACAATATAAATAAAAACTGCACCTAGAAGACAAACCATACTAAGAATCTCATTTCAGGGAATAAAAATGATTAGCTTAGAGATGGTAAATACATGCAAATGATTACTATTTGGAGAAAATTTTAAATTGGCTGCCTATCTCCTAATTCTGTAACTTTAAGATACTTTTAGAGTAGTTTTTCTTCTTTGGAACCAAACTGGAAATAAAGATTGGAGACAATCAGACTTTGCTGAACCGGAAGTCAGTCAAAAACACCAAAAGATCTTTTTAATAAGGAATAACTTTTCCAGTCACTGTTAGGATGGCCAGAGGAAGGGAAAGTAAGTGAAAGATGAGTATTTATCATTTTTTAAAGAAATATATATCAACTCTGTAATGTTTTTAGGATCTCAGTTTGTTCCTTAATTAGAGTTTTACAGAGGAAACAGACATGGTAATATGGAACCTGTGAGCCCTATGTCTTAAGAAACTCCTGAAGAAAGGAGCCATCAGAAGATATTGAGGAGTGGGCACCTGGGTGGCTCAGTTGGTTAAGCGACTGCCTTCGGCTCAGGTCATGATCCTGGAGTCCTGGGATCGAGTCCCACATCAGGCTCCTTGGTCAGCAGGGAGTCTGCTTCTCCCACTGACCCTCTTCCCTCTCATGCTCTCTATCTCTCATTCTCTCTCTCAAATAAATAAATAAAATCTTTAAAAAAAAAGAAGATATTGAGGAGTGATCAGAGACAAGGGACCAGCAGAGGCAGTAGAATTACAAAGCACAAGTTACATCAAAGGAAAAAAGAAGATAAACTTTTAATAGTTTAATTAGATTTTGCATTCAGGTCATCATTGACTTTTGCAGTTGAAATTTTATGAGTTTTGTGACTAGGTGATTAATAACCAACCCCCCCACCACACACCAGTCTCAGGTTCAGAGGCAAGGCCCATCTCTATTTTTGCTGGTCATCATACTTGCACTCCTCAGTGTAGGGCCCGACACATAGAAGGCACACCAGAAACATTAATGGGACAAATAATGGAGAGTGATGAAATTAGAAGCCTTTCTTTCTCATCTCTTTTCACTGTTAAACAAGTTTTACCTCTGGATATACAATTATACCTTTGTCTTAAATTTGCTTCAACCAACTTAAAAAACAATGTGTTATATATTCCATATGCGATTCACAGTAAAGGGTAGACAGCCTCCAAAATGAATAAAATATCAGAGAACTTGAATTTTTAAAGTTTGACAAGTTTCAACAAAGATATGGTAAGTACTTACTTTGTACTTAAACTAGATTACATTGAAAACTCCACAATCCAGAGATAAAAAAAAAAAAAGAACTTTCATATCTCTTTAAATGTGAAGGTCAAGTTACTTATAAAATAAAGTTGAATAAGTATTAATTTTTAGAAGTCCAATTGGCAAATGGAGAGACATAAATATGTCTCTCCATTTGAGGTTACTAGAGTTACTAGTTTACTAGATCCACCAGAAGGCCCAAAGAAATAAATGTTACCAGTGTCACAAATAACAAAAATAAAACCTAGAATTTGTAATCAAGGCAGGAGGAAAAAGAGCTGTTTGACAAGGAAGAAAGAATTAAATCTGTACTTCACAGAAATTTTTCCTGTCCCTGAAAAAGTAGCAAGTAAATGAATGGGCTGGTAGCAATTCTATCCTTCTCAAAGGAAATGCTGATTCTTTCCCCAAGAGAAGCCTCTGCCATCTGAAGGCTAGGCAGGTGGAGTAAGCAAAGAAACCAAAACTAAAACCAAACCAAACCAAACAAAAAAATTACTGAAGAAAAATTGAAGCAGGAAAAAAAAAAACCCAAGCATTGAGAAATTTACTATCTGGCATGAAAAGATTTCAAAACCATGAAAATTAGGTTGCATTGTTAATCACTAACTCATCTTTGATATGAAATAATTATCTGCTCCATGATCAAATAACATATTGGCTTATCAAGTATATGTTGATCAAACTTTCCTAATTATTTTGTGGCCTGGTACTGGTTTTACTAATTTTCATAAAAATGTCCATTATAATATAGTAAATAATTCTCCAGTATAATTCTAATTATTAATAGTAGTTTTTCTTCTTTTTAATTACCAAATTGAAATCCCTGAAAGTCACATTCAGAAGTCTATCTTTTGTAAACACTTTCTTTTTTAAAGAACATTGTTAAAGTACAAAAAGGAAGAATTTTTCTGCTTTGGCAGAAAGAAAAAGACACATACAATTCTAGAAATTGAAAATTTAGACTTTTAATATTCTTCATATCTTAATCTTACTACATGAACCCTAATGACAGATCTTAATCCAGATAGTAAATTAAGGATCTAAATTTCATTGCTTACTAAAAGATTGGAAGTATTTCCTGTGACATGTCTTCTCATACACAGACAGGCATATCTTATTAAAATTTGAAATTGAACATGAGATACTGACTTTTAACAGAAGGATATAGTAACAAATTAAAGTGATGATAGGAGTCAGGTTTTAAAAGTCTAAAAGCCAAACTTTAATGGCTCTTGCCTGCTAAATGGAATGATACTGTTACAGTGAAGCACCAATAAATAAAGAAATAAATAATTTTTAGAAAGGCTGCTATAATCATTCAGCATCAAATACAAGCACATACTTTCATTTTACCAAGAATCAGAGATGAGACAAATATTCTACTTGAAATGCTTTCTGCACAATCCTTGTTTTAAAATAGACTGGTAAACACTATGATTTCTCCACTGTGAAGACAAATGAGGGGTTAAGGAAAAGCCAGGCAGAGCATACAGCTCAAATAAGTAGTTGGTAAGATTTCACCAAATGCTCAGCATTTTGCAAAATGACATGGGGAGGGAAAAATAACTGTAAGGCATGATCCCAATCTTCTCAACTTCAGAATTTTCTTGGACAAATTTGGATTTATTCTTTAAGAAACTTAAAATTGTTCATAATGGAGGCTGAGAATAGTACCAAATGGGAAAGTCAATGGTTTAAAACATAAGCAGGAATTGTTTAAGTTTGGAACACAATGGATTTTACCATTTGTTTTTTATTTACTAGAACTAATAGAAAATAAGACTGTGTCTACTTTGTTGATATATGCTTAAAAGAATAGAATCACACACATACCTCTAATAACATAAAAGCATTACCCAGAAATAAGACAGGCATTCAAGATAATCACAGGTTACCTTGCTGGAAGAAAAGATGTTATTTTGTTCACTCTCGTACAACTTTTTTCTGAAGCTTGCATTTTACATTTAGAAATTTAATTCTGGGATCAGTGATGTCTAAATAAAATTTAGGAATAAAGAAAACCCAAACGCATTAAACATATGAGAAATTTTAGGGATTTTATCAGGTATACTAAGCCCAGGGTTTACTGTAGTATATCATCAAGATAACATGTCTAGAATTAAGAATAATGTCTCTTTATTGCTTATAACCATAAACAATACATATCGTCCAACGCACGGTTTAATGTCTTATATTTGTATTCACCAAACTAAGCTCATAAAAATAAAAAGGGTTGGCATTTATTGAACACTTACTATATATCAAGCACTATCTAAGAGCTTTACATATTTTTATCTTTTTTTTATTAAAGATTTTATTTATTTATTTGACAGAGAGAGACACAGCGAGAGAGGGAACACAAGCAGGGGGAGTGGGAGAGGGAGAAGCAGGCTTCCCGTGGAGCAGGGAGCCAGATGCGGGGCTCGATCCCAGGACCCTGGGATCATGACCTGAGCCGAAGGCAGACGCTTAACGACTGAGCCACCCAGGTGCCCCTACATATTTTTATCTTGTTTAATCCTAAAGACTACCCCCAGAGACAGGTACAATTATTATCCCCATTTTACAAATGAGAAAACAGAAGCATAGAAAATTTAAGAATTAGCTCATCACCTATAAATGATAAAACTTAAGAATGAGTCAATGAAATGTTCAAAATTGCTATCACTTTTGTAGGTTTTATTAATGACGTATGGATTTATATGTCATGTATCAGCATACTTGTTTTTTACATTAAGTCTTTACACAAGTACAAATAAAAGTATTTAATCGTGACATACCTTTATCAAAAATACCTGGCAATCACTGATATAGTCATATTCCAGTCCGTCAAAAGAATGATAATGCCGGTCCCCATATATTGTACACATAGCCGGGCATGGATAGTAGGTACAATTGAACATCCCTCGACGACAAACACTAGCCAAAAATAACACCAGTTATCTCTCTGAGACATTTGGCTCTAGTTAGTGTTTTGCAAGCGGTAAAAACATTGTAAGGTTTGTATTCAAGAACATTCACTGAGCCAAGAGCCCTTAGTCATATTGACAATTGGTTCTATAACATTTATTACACTGACAAATTAGGCCTATATTTATCACCTTGCTTAAATATATTATCAGATACCACAACCAAGCCTAGAAAATAGTACTAGGGTCATCTGAAAACAGATGACAGAATAAAAAAATTGAATATAACCCTGATGGGAGCAAAAAACTGTCTCCTATATTTGGATCAGTTTACATATACTAGATGTGACATTTTTCATGAGTTTGGAATTTTTTCCCACATTTTAAAGAAATTATATTTCAATTTTGTTTTATGGCATTGTTTTGGCTTATTTCCAAACAGAAGACCTTGTATTAAATGTGATCTTCTCTTTGGAGCATTTATTAATTTCTTATAAACTTGAGATATTTTTTCCTATTAAATTTTCAAGCTTTCACATTTCACAGTTTTGTTTTTTTTCTGGGCTAAACAAATATGCCCCAAAATAATGGTATGATTCCCCTGTAGGTAATAGCTCTCCACCAACTCCTGCATGCCTTGAAAATCTTATTAACTCAGGCTTGATTTGTTTTTTGCTGAAGTCAGTCACATTAAGTAACTACAAGATGATCGAAACTAATACAATTGCTTAGGAAAACTTTTGTGAAATAAATGGATCTCATTACCAGGTATAACATGGTGTAGCAATCACTTCTCCCGAGAGGTACTCCCAATCTTTCCAAATACACGGACAGCTTTCGGGAACATAACACTTTCCTTTGTGCTCAGCCATTCTTCCAAATGAAGAAGTAAATACTATTTAGCTTCAGTTTTTTGAGAATCAGTAATCTTGTCATAGTCAGCGTCGCCTATATTTACGACAGCCGCCACAGGCACGTTCTCTCGGACCTGTGGAGGGGTGGGCCTCATCTTTGGCTCCCTCTTTTTCACACTGTACCTTGCCTATCACAGGAGTAAATGAAATGCCAGGCAAGGGATCAGACGCGATATTTTATGACTCTTTGTTATCACTTAGCACAGTAAAAGAGAAACAGAAGCTTAAATTTCTGGGTACAGTGAGCTATTCTGAAAACAACATTTAAAGAATAGGTGAGGCCCCTCTTTTTCAATATTTGCTACTTAAAAGAAAAAAATCTGTGGGGCCTAACAATTTTTCAATAAAAGAGTAAATTATGAAATGATAATATTTTCTGTTGTGGAACAGGGAGAATAATCAAAAGCTCCTTACGTATGGGCATAAATTTAAAATCCTGAGAATTTAGTTAAGATGTGCTTTGAATAAAAAGCCATTATATCAAGTGTTTCACATTCTTTATTATTATTAACATATTTTAAATGTTAGTGTCCTTTGACATGTTATTTCCTTCTTGAAAGATTATCCCATAAAAAAGTATCTTAAGGGGCGCCTGTGTGGCTCAGTCGGTTAAGCATCTGTCTTCGGCTCAGGTCATGATCCTGGAGTCACAGGATCGAGTTCTGCGTCTGGCTCCCTGCTCAGCGGGGAGTCTGCTTCTCCCTCTGCCCTTCACCCTGCTCTCTCTCTCTCTCAAATAAATAAATAAAATATTAAAAAATAACGAATATATGAATATGAATATAAAAATTAAATACCATAATTTCAAAGGAGAATTACCTTTAGTATATTTTCAAAATATTTTGATATGAAGATTAAATAAATACATATGATATATGATACATATTCCAATACCCTTGATATAAATATATACATAAATATTTCAATATGTTTAAAATCTTTTCTCAAGAATTTATTTCATAAACAATAATAAAATACTACTAATAAATAAAATTTAAATTATAATAATATAACTAATATAATAATTTAAAATAATGATAAAATAAAAACAGGCAGCTACTAAAAATAGACAAAGTATATGAAGTTTTTTTCTGAATTTGCTTTAAAATGTTATAATTAAATACTATCAAAATTAACATAGAAGTCAGGCATCCTGGATTCTTTCCTCTTCTCTCGAACAGAAATGATCCCATATGTTTCCTTCTCTGCTTTCCCGCTCACAGTTCCTCTAGCATAGCACTGTAATTTCTTATTTAATGTACATGTTGTCCATTAGACCTCAAGCTCCACTCAGGAAGACCATGAATATCTTGATCATTGTGCCCCAATGTCTAGCATATAGCAGACACTCAATTGTTGAGTAAAGGTGACCAAATGAACCTATCTATATAAATGCTGCATTATCTCATTTAGATTTCTTCCTTTTCAGACAACAGAGTCTTAGAGTCTGCATTTTCTCAGCTCACACCTCCCAAACTTCTCTCCACTTTCCCTGGGCATCGCCATTTCTCCTCTGCCTGGAAAACCCTTCTCCCCAGCTCTGCCTGAAAAGCTTCTCGCCATTTAAGGCTCAGTTTAATGCAATCTTTTATGTTCCACACTCCCTATACATAGAAATGTGTAAAAACCTTTACTGGAGGGTTCATCACAATGAACTGCAAGTACTTCATTAAATGTCTCACAGAGAAAATAAAAACAACAGCAAAAACTAATTCTTGTGAGTGCTTCCTATGGTCCAGCCACTACTCTAAGCACTTTAAATACAGCACTAGCTCACCTAATCCTAGTGACAATCCCATAGGAAGATTCCGTTGTTATCTTATAAATGTGTTTTAGTAGTGCCCCCCACTCTGTCGCTTAACACAGTGGCCCAAACATTAGCACCATGTAACTAGTGCACGGCACATACTCGATCCCCATGAAATAGACATTTGTAGATACATTTTAAAAAGAGGAAGGTGAGATTCCAAGTGGTTAAGTCACTTGCCCTGAGGTACTTCAGCTAATAAGAGCCCATATTTGAACCATTTCTATATGACTCTTTTCACTATATTACTTTCCACTTCTTTAACCCATAGTGATTCCTTTTTTAAGAAAGATTTATTTATTTGAGGAGGGGGAGGGGCAGAGGGAGAAGGAGAGAAACTCAAGCAAAATCCCCACTGAGCTAGAGCCTGGAGAGGGGCTCAGTCCCACACCCTTGAGATCCTGACCTAAGCCAAAACCAAGAGTTTGACACTCAACCAGGCGAACCACCCAGGCACTCCAACAGTGATTTCTAAACTGAGGAATGAGGATCTTTCATACTCAATGAACTGCTGTCACTCTGAGGAGCCCCATAAAACAGGTGATACTAGGCTTATTGTCCTAAAATACGCCAGCCAAGGTCATATGGAAGACAATCCAAATCATATCACCATGAACAACTTTATAACAGAAAGTTCTCCATAATAAAATTATTTTCAAATCAGTCAGACGCCTCTTAGTTAATTCCAACTATATTTACTTCAATACAATAAGAGAAGGTGGGAGAAAATTTCTTTAGTTTTTGTAATGAAATTAGACCAGAAAATAAATAAATCATTGTTGAACTAAAAGTCAAAGGTGACAGTAACTAGATATTCTTAAAAAAAAAAAAAAATCAACTGCAAGCCTATGAAACAAAATTAGGATGCAGCTTTATCTAATCAGCCATGAGCCCTTGAGTCATAATCAAAATAAATCAAGCAATGTTATACGCTTCAATTATTTTACCATAATAAACGTTATATTACCCTTGTCCTTTTTACTAAAACATCTCCCTCACTCATCTGCTCTAGGGCCTGATTTCTACCTACCTTTATTCTCCCACGCATGGGCCCTTGTTCTTTCAACCTCCTCCCTTTCTAAAGAGATTGGTAGAGTCCCAAGTCATTTGGCTCTTGGTTCCAGATGGGGACCATTTAGACAAATGCCAACTCTCTTAAGAAACAGACTACAAAACCTCTCTCTTCTTCACTCATGGCTTAGATGACCTGAGCCCAGGAATCCCCCTGTGTGAATATGTTCACCAAGGAAGAATGGGTGACCTGTTTGCCTCGGGTGGCCTCTTGCTGTGCACTGCCTCCATTCATTACCAGGAGAGGGAGGGCCCGTGAGGCCAGAGGTAATGTGCCTGCAGGAAAGCGAATAGCCACCAGAGTCTGTATTTAACTTTCCCATGTACGAGGCATTCCTGCTAGTAAAGGAAATTTACAAAAATAGGAGTAGATTATTCTGCCATAAGATAGTGATTCATATTTATTGAGTACACACACACACGCACACGCACACACACACACACACACACCCCCCATATCTCACAAACCTAACAGGCTTAAAAGAAACTTGCAGAAAAATCACTCAGCTAACATCAGCAGAGCTGGGATTTGAACTCTGGTGTGTTTGAAGCTAGAGTTCCCACTGTTACCCACCGTTACCCACTGTCCTATGTAGCCTCAACACACCATTTTTTGTAACATCCATTAAGTAAAGCAGTTGGCGGGATGCCTGGGTGGCTCAGTTGGTTAAACATCTGACTCTCGGTTTCAGCTCAGGTCATGATCTCAGGGTTGTGGGATCGAGCCCTGCATCAGGCTCCATGCTCAGCCTAGAGTCTGCTTAAGATTCTTTCTGTCCCTCTCACTCTACCCCTCCTCCCACTCATGCTAAATAAACAAATAGAATCTTAAAAAAGTATGGGGTGGCTGGGTGATAGACATTGGGGAGGGTATGTGCTACGGTGAGCGCTGTGAATTGTGCAAGACTGTTGAATCACAGATCTGTACTTCTGAAACAAATAACGCAACATATTTTAAGAAAAAAGAAAAAGAAGAAGATAACAGGAGAGGAAGAAAAGGGGAGTATGTCAGAGGGGGAGACGAACCATGAGAGATGATGGACTCTGAGAAACAAACTGAGGGTTCTAGAGGGGAGGGGGGGAGGGGGATGGGTTATCCTGGTGATGGGTATTGAGGAGGGCACGTTCTGCATGGAGCACTGGGTGTTATGAACAAACAATGAATCATGGAACACTGCACCAAAAACTAATGATGTAATATATGGTGATTAACATAACAATAAAAAATTTAAAAAAAAAGAATCTTAAAAAAGTAAAAGTAAAAAAATAAAGCAGTTGGCATCACTACAACTTAACCTCAACAACAGTAACAACACAACAGAATATACAAAAGATATGTACTTGAAGTGTTTTAAGTGGATACTGGCTCACTATCACTTGCCCAAAATTGCAGTTAAACCGGGAGATAAATAGCAAGTCCATCCTAAAATGAGTTCTCTCTTCAATTCATTGTACTACTTTAATAATATTGTACATATAACATGTGTGACATATTTAATCATGTGTTATGCATCATACGCTATATTTCAAATATAACATGGGATATGTTACATGAATATAGCAAAATAATTACAACAGACTTCTAGTTACCAACTCAAAGTTAACCACAGTCAGAACAATTTTAGCTATTTCTGTAAATAATGTTTTTAAGAGCTCTTGCATTCTCTGTCATTTTCTATCAAATCCTGAATATTTAAGAAAAACAAAAACAAAAAACAAAAGAGACTTACCCTGCAGCACAAACACAGCCACTTATACAGGGTGAGGATGGGGCACAAGTGAAGTTCATGGCCAGGTTTGCACATGTAGTCTCACAATTTACACCACCAGCTGGTAATTCAGAGTCAGGAAATCTGCAGTCAAAATACACTTTTCCTTCGGGACAGGCATGAACTTCAGGGAAAAGGCATAGATAAAATACACTTAACTTAGTATTTGTTCCATAAACAGATAATCATCCTGACAGGCATTTGTTATCAAAGCAGAATCTGCCCTAGAATATCTTACCAATTATTACTAGCTGATGCTCTGAGTCTGCAATGTTTGGCTGAGGAACGTACAAACCTTCTCTTGAAAGATTTTCTATTGTTTCCTACATTTCAAAAACCTATTTGGAGTTGGAAAACCTTACCTGCCCTCCACAAAGCAATAACTAAACAACTATTATATAATTTTCTGAGGTCAAGAAATAGGGTGTTTTGATTAATCCAAACATAGACTTTCAATTTCTTGAGGGCTGGTAAGATAGCATACTTACACTCTTACAAAGCCATGTGTTTACAATGAACACATGATAGGTTCGGATCTCTACCTCTGAGTCATTATTTACATCAGTCCTCACTAGAGTGTAGAAGTGCAAAAGGAGACACAATTATAGGCAGGGGCTCCATAGTCTTCCAGAAAGCTCTGGGCTCAGAAGGATTAAATAAATTCCCTTCTTGGGGCCAATGGGATCAAATCTTGGGGATTCCTCTGTGAGAAATCTGGCCACCTGGATTTTCACCTCTTTAACTCGAAGCCGCCCTGAAGCAAAATAGGGCAGGGCAAGGATGGTCCCCTTGCTACTGAGTATGTGTGTGGTCCATGAACACAGCCTGTAAAGAAGCCTAGATAGTTCTCAGATAAAGCAAATCCAGGACATATAAATCAAAATGAATTTATAATAATATATACAAGACCATGCAAATAAATAACAAAGCAATAGCTCTGTTTTATCAGCCTATACTCTTTCTGTCCATTAAAATCAATGAAAGCAGTGTTGTTTGTTATTTGTCTAGAATTTCTGCACCGTGACTAAAAACTTGAGGCTTTTCTATGATGAAAATAAATCATATGTAGGGTACTCTAATATATAGGACTTTTAGGAATGATATGCAAGTGCAAAATAACATTCTAAAGAGAGATGGCAGTAGACATCATCTTGCAAGCCATGTTTAATTGATGGCTGCTGGTCCTAGAGTCCAAGAACCAGTGGCAGTGGCAGCAGAAATGTAGAATCTCGGTCATCACCCCTGACCTGCTGGATCAGAATTAATGTTTTACCAAGGCCCCCAGATGATTGCATACACTTCTCAGATGATTAAATCTGAGAAGTCCTGGTCTAGAGTAGTTTCCCAGCTGCTGGTCCACAAGCTGGTTTCAACAGATGCCTGGATACATGAGCCTAAGGTTCACCTGAGGTCGTTCTGGGGTGGGCAGCATGTAGGCAGCATCCCTGGGTTGATCAGCACTGCCCCTCAGCAGCCTTGTCAGGTCACCCAGGATGTCCTACAAATATTATAATTATCAATGTGAAAAAACTAAGGAAGCACTGGAGCACCATGTTGAGGAACATTCCCAAGGCTATATTCATGCACCTTAGTAAGGAGGGCTGTGATGGATTTATGACTTCCAGAAAAATGGGAACACTATTAGAGCTGCATTCTCTTTAAGGAAAACATCTATCTTGATCTTACCAGTAGAGGGCGTTGCTGGTTCATCACATTTCACGGTCCCATTTGAACACTGGCTAGTAGAGGTAAACAAATAGTTAATTTAGAAGCCACACCTCAGTTTTTTTCTGTATTTCAGAAACAATCTATTGTGCAAGAATTGATTGGGTACATATACAAATGTTATTTTTTGCCACATAATTTTTTACAAATAAGTTATTGGCTTACGTCCATTTTGAAAAGAGCAATTTCAGTTCAATATAATCACACCTATGTGTGGGGCACTGCAATAGGCATAGGGGATACAAAACCCAAAATTCATAGTCTTCACCCACGTGCCTATTCTAGTAAGAAAGGAAGACATACAAATAAATAATTTATGCAGTGTGACATATGCAACAGAGAAATATGTTTAGGATATAAAAGTAAAGCACAGAAAAATGTCTTAAAATCTCTTGGCAACTGACATCAACACACTCAAAGAAGGTAAAGTCTGGATGGTCTTAAGGAATTGATGGAGGTGATGAAATGGATAAAGCAGGAAGGCTATAACACTCAGGAGAGATGTGGTACAAAGCAGTGTTCTGTGTGACAAAATACAATGCAAGAAGTGACAGGAGATGCAGATGACAAAAAGGCCAAGGCCAACTCCATTAAGATGCTAACACTTTATCCTGGAGACCTGAAACGGAGGGGTAATAAGGTTGGTTCCAAGTCTAGAAAACTCATTCTGGCTGCAGTGTTGAGGATAGAATGGAGTCACATTTTCCTTGCAAATTAGGATCTAAATTCAGGGCATAAGGCAAACCAAATCAAGCAAGATTAATCTTGAAAATCCCTTAAGAAGATATCATTTAATTATATCTCCATTAAAAAGAGAAATCAAGATAGGACACAACACACCAGTTTTCAACAACTCCTGCATAAACGGTGTTTACTTCAGCTTTGGACCAGATCGTGTGTACTACATTGGAGCCCAGACGAAGAAGCTGACTAGCATGCAAAGTCCATGTTACATGAAATGCATGCCTATGCACCATGTAACACTGAGCTGACACCCAGAGATATGATTCGCTTACACTGTGCATGGCAGAGAGGAACCGAGACAGTCGGGTCTTAGGGCCCAGATCCAGGTTTTCCATACCATACTCTCCCTGGGACATAGGCTTTTTGAGAAGAATGGTACAGGAGGTCGCTACACTAATAGAATTTTTTTTCCTTATTGAAGTGGGATGGTTCCTTTGTTTTTGCCAAGTTTACTTAAATAAATCCAATTGTGTTAAATTCTAGAGAGATATGACACCTAAGTAGAATGGAAGGGGACAAGACTAGAGGCAAGAAAACCAGGTTAGAAAGGGCCAGAAAAGAGACAGTGAGAGACATGGCTAGGGAGTAGTGATGGGACTGAAGGAATGAATTTCACCTACATCTAGAAAGCAAAGTCCACTGTGGTTGGGGGTTTCCTGGCTGGTAGTGTGGAGCCAGAAGAAAAAGTCCAAAATGACCTAAATTTCCAGCTTGGGAAACTGGCTAGTAGTCCAACCTACTAGAGAAAGAGTCAAGAGCCGGTTGCCTTGGTGTCTTGATGGAGGAGTAGAAGGGGGGCAGATAGAGATGACAATAAAGAGAAATTGAACATAAACAGAATTCTGCCATAAATAAAAAATAAGCTGCAGAGCAAGGTAGGCAATAAGGCAAGTGCTGCAGAGCTAGGTTTCCTAGAATTGAAAATCAGCTTCATTACCAAGTTGCTTAACTGCCAGGGCCTCATTTTCCTCACCTGTAAACAGGGACAAGAGCCACAGGGTCTATCTCTTAGGGTTACAGTGGTGAGTGAATAATAGACATCAAACCCTTAGATGGGTACTGGGACTGCAGGACATGCACAGCGATAGTTAGATATCATTATTATCATTATTGCTACTATTACCCACTGTCTATTATTATCTGCAGGTTCCTATGGTACAACTGAAAGGAGGAGATTCAGAGTTGGATGAAGATCAGTGCAGACTGCTGCACGGATGTGTCTGCACTTTTAACAAACAGGTTAGGACAGGAAAGAGTGTTATCCTATGAATAAGTGCTATCTCGCTAGGATCGATGTCGCCAGGAAGGGGGCTCACTGACTTCAGCATGTGATACACGCCCTTCAGTCCAACTAAAACCCCTCAGCAACTTGCAGTATTTCTGCCTGAGAACCAAATTCATCAAAGGGCTTCCATTTCGCTACATGACACTTTAATTCATAACTGTTTTCTGCAGTTACAAGTACAAGACTTAGGCATTCAATGCTGAAATGTAATATATATATATGTATATATATATATATATGGTTGAAAAGGCCACATAAAGGTTATCTGTACATTTTAAATTACAGAAGTCATATTTAAATTTGCAGTTTGGGTTAAAAAATTCTATTAGTACATGTTGTCAAGTACAAGCCCCATCAGTGAAATCTACCATAAGCCCGACGGTGTTGGGATGAGTTCCCCCGGTTGATAAACGCTGCCCCTATAATGACACCGGCAGTGAAATCTATAAAAAAGAAAAAGAAAAAAGAGGGGGGAGGGGGTCAGGTTAATAAAATAGGATGTAAATTTTTTAAAAAACACTAAAATTCAAGCAGACCTTCTGCTCCGTGTTGGTAATTTTCAGGCGCACACTAAAGATGACACTATTCATTGTCTGCATGCAGTCCTGTTATACGAATGGCAGGAACCATTTACCCGGGGACTATCGTGTGGCTTCAGATCGTGCTTTCTACATACAGATGCTGTATCATGTTAGGCGCAGTGCAGACTGTGTTGTTTTGGTCACAAAAAAGTCCCTGAATGCACTTCAGAGAAATATAATCGATATATCATCTCGCCCTACTTGTGAGACAAAAGTCTTCGTCTCCTGCGAGATTTGAGGACGTTCGGAGTGCTGACAGACAATCCTGCTACCGAAATTCCTCCCATGACAGTGAAACATAAACCTTGTTATTAATTTCAATGTGGTAAAAACAGGCAGGAATAAACTTTGGGATTAACCATCGCATTCCTTAGCTGTCTCTGCAGCTATTTGTGAACATGTGCAGCGTTAAAAATAAGTAAATAAAGGTAAAGACATCAAGAAACTAATGACACAGCTCACAAGCAGATCTTTGCATATATGCACACTCGTTGTCGGGGAAAAGTAGCTGTTCAGTGATGGAGAATATTTATTTTCCAGTAAATGGTGCTGAGTCAATTAAATTTGAAAAAAGAAAGAAACCAACAAAACAAGCACAAAGCCCCTTTAACCTGTGAGGACATAGAGAGAGACGTTGGATCCCATCAGCCCATTCCTGTGACTTACATGGGCACACAAAAGCTCAGTGTGTCTTCATAGTATTTGCCTTCGGGACAGTTGCAGCCCTCAGCACAGTCATCACTACACTGCTCGGGGGCGGCGAGGGCCGTGCAAGAGCGGCGACAAAAGGAGGAGCAGTGATGGTACAGCATGCCCCTCTGGCACACGACCCCTAGAATGAAGGAGCATCAGGTGAGAAGGACTGCCACAGGGTGCAGAGGCATTCATGCTGGGTTATAGGTCTCTGATAGACAGAAGTCATGAAAAACAAAGATATATTACATCAATAAACCTTAGAACAGTCCAGATTCCTATAACAGAGAAAATAAACAAGGGCGCCTGGGTCGCTGTCTTGTGCTCAGGTCATGATCCCGGCGTCCTGGGATGGAGTCCCACGTCGGGCTCCCCGCTTGTCCCTCTCCCTCTGCTCCTCCCCCCTGCCCGTGCTCACGGGCGCTCTCTCTCTCTCAAATAAATTTTTTTAAAAATCTTTAAAAAATAAAAATAAAAAAACAGTAAACATAAGCAAATAAACAAGTAAAATGCTTACAGCTGACCCTTGAACACCATGGGTTTAAACTGCACGGGTTGGTCTACCTATACTTGGATTTTTTCAATAAATACAGAACAGGAGTAAATGTATTTTCTCTTCTTTATGATTTTCTTAATAACATTATCTTTCCTCTGGTTTGCTTTATTATAAGAATATACTACATAATACATAGGTAAAATATATGTTTATTGACTATATTATCAGTAAGGCTCTGGGCAACAGTAACCTATTAGTAGTTAAGTGTTAGGGGGAGTCAAAAGTTATACATGGATTTTGACTGTGTGGGTGGATAGGGAATCAGTGCCCCCAACTCCCACATTGTTCAAGGACCAACTGCATTTGCCTCAACAGAAGTGTAACAGATGTATAAAATTTCTATTTTGAAATGTTTTTAAGTGTGACATTCCATAATAGTCTTTAACAGTCTGTACCATATTTTTTTAATATTTAAGGTATTCTGCATGTCCAAATAAACTTCCCATCCTCACATTTTAAATCTATTACTGCTGTACTGACATCATCTTGTTTGTGACATTCTTTAAACCTAAGGAAACTTTAAGTCTTCTACAAATAAGGCAAAACTTGGCTTAATTGATCCTTACTCATAGCTCTTATTTTTCACTTTCTGAATCATGTTCATACTTTTTTCCTAAACCTTCCTAATTTCTCTTTAGACCAACCCAAACTGATTATAGTAGGCAAACTAAAATAATCTAAAAACACACTTGTAAAAAAAAAACCTGGGTGGCTCAATCAGTTGAGCATGGAGTCTACTTGAGATTCTCTCATTCTCCCTCTGCCCTTCCCTCAGCTTGTGCGCGCTCTCTCTCTCTCTCTCTCATATAAATAAATAAATAAATAAATAAATAAATAAATAAATAAATAAATAAAATCTTTTTTTAAAAACGTAGAAAATTCTAGATAAAACATAATTGAAATTATGTTAAATGTATAATTGATCTTGTGAAAAAAATGGGGTTTCCCTGGATACCAGATGTGAGGAGGGAAATAAAATCCAGACCCTAGAGAAGAGAAAGGGAGAATGGGTCCCAGTAATCTTGAACCTTACATTTAACTCATGCAGGAAAGGGACATGAGAGTTGATTCTTCACAAGGCAAGGAACTGGGAGAACTTTAACTTGACCCTCAGAAAAGCTCCTTCCTCAGTTGAAAGACGTACTACAGCAGAGGTCAGCAAACTTTTTCTGTAAAGGGCCAAATGGTAGATGGCTTCAGCTTTGCAGGCCATACATACTGTCTCTGTCACAACTATTCAACTCTGTCCTTGTAGCTCAAAAGCAGCCATAGACACTATGGATGCATATGGGCAATAAGCTTTATTTACAAAAAATAGGAAGCCCAAGGATGTCGTTTGTCAACTCCTGGACTAGAAGGAATGCGATCCTAGTACAGGAAGAGGCCAGGAAAACTTCTCTAATTCTGTGGGGTCCATGTGAAATTAAGTATCCTCTGAGAAATTAAATCCCGGATTTACATCCTGTGTAGTTTGGTATATGAATTTACATTACTTCTATATTTACATTATTTTTGTCTTAGAAAGCCCAAGCTGAGAAATTACTCTCAAAACTGACAGTGATAGGACAAAGCTTAATGAAAGCTGTAGCAGAGAGGGGGTTGGAGCGGTGGAGAGAGTGACACTCCTGAAACCCAGGCCATAAAAGATTCTAACAGGGGTGGGGCAGGGGGTAACTCTGATACTGATTAACTCATAAAAAATTATAGAACACATAAAGAAAGGAAACAATCTACCATGAATGAGACAAGAGACACCATAAGCCATGAGGTTGAACTTGAGATAATTGCCTGTTGTGTAACTTACCTATTTAACTACAAATTGCTTGTGCCACCATACCACATAATGCTTTTCCATACTTTCCGATACTTAGATATGACATTTCTGTGATAAAATTTGTTTCAAATTTTTCACATTATTTCTGTTGCATATCTCAAACCATGCAGTTACAACTCTACTTTTGCTTATAATAAAAATAGTAAAAAAAAAAAAAAAAAAAAAAAAGATTGGTCTTATCCACTATAGCTCCAATTTTAAGAAGTGAAGTATTTCATTTGTTTTTCATGTTTGTACACTATAATCATATCCCAGATAACTTAGGCAATATTGACCTTTCTTTAAAAAAAGAAGGCAGTTAATTACATAAAAATCTCTAAAGTGTCATCTGATCATCTTTATCTGTGCCATCATCATACTCACCACAAAATGAAATCTGAGCTCTGAGATCGATGGTAATACCACGCCGGCCACAGAGGTAGGCATAGTGGGCAAGAGCATTGCAGAGACAGGCGCTTCCACACTTGCAAGCATCATGGCGGCACAACTGGTAGTACAGCCCAGGGCTGACGTAGATGTGGCAAGGAGCAAAGAGCTCATGGTGGATGACATCACACTGTGCTGCGTATCCAACTGAACAGAAACGTCCCCCACAAAAAAAAATCCATTAGCACCTCATTTACTAGTCTAGGTCATACCCCTAAGTACCAAATTCTAGAACTATCTAAGCATCTTGCTTTCCTAGCAATATACTGAACTGCATATTATTTTCAACAAGAATCACTATTTTCCATTTATCCTGTTTTGTTGATTTGTTTTTACTTTTAGCAATATTGGTGACAGCCCTTATTCCATATTTAATAATCTTTTAGCCAAAAAAGTATCGTGTTATAACTGAATAATAGGAGTAACAGAAGTGTCGATAGAAATGGCCTCAATCACCCCGTTGTCTGCAGATCTTCATAGAAAATTGCCCAATTCTGCTGTAAAGAATTGGTGAGTATTAGAAGGCTTATCTCCAGATAGCCACACACAGTAAGCATGGTGCCAGATTGTGGATACTATGGCAACTCCCTGGAATACACAATTATCCAGGAAGGATTGGGAAACATCTCATTCCAATCAAGTCTCTGCGGTAAATGTAATGTGGCAGTTACCATATAGTCATCGAATACAATGTCTGCACAAGGCACAATGTCTGGCAAATATTAGAAGCTGAATAATGTCTGATAAATGAACCTATGAATGCATGAACAAATGAATAATGAATAGAAATTAGGGATTGGACCACATGCTAAAGGCCATGAAATGTAACTACCAAGCCATTTTGGGAGGTTTGTGTAATCATTTCTTGAAAGTTATTGACTGTTCTTTTGAGAATGATCAGATAGAATTATGGAAGTAACCAAGTTTGACAAAGCAATCTAGATCTTTTCTTTCTAAAAAAAAAAAAAACAAAACTGAACTCAGCCATAAAAATGAATGAAATCTTGCCATTTGCAATCACATGATGGAGCTAGAGAATATTATGCCAAGCAAAATAAGTCAGAGAGAGACAAATACCATATGATTTCACTCATATGTGGAATTTAAGAAACAAAACAAATGAACATGGGGGGAAACAAACCAAGAAACAGACGCTTAACTATAGAGAACAAACAGAGTTGCTGGAGGGGAGGTGGGTGGGAGATGGGCTAAATGGATGATGGGTATGAAGGAGGGCACTTGTGATGAGCACCAGGTGTTATACGTAAGTGATGAATCACTTCTACACCTAAAAATAAGATTACACTGTATGTTAACTGGAACTTAGAGAAAAAAAACCCTGAACTTATTCTATTGAGTATTTTAAATATATTTATCATTGGTAAGGAAACACGTGATAATTATCTGAGTATTATACTTTGCATTGCTATGCAAATGTATATGAAGACAAGTAACTTAGACTATAATGACTGTAATAGTGTTCTGTTGGTATGCATTCTTCTAATCCCCAAGAACTCCAAAGCAAAGGAGTACATTAATAGGGCTTTTACTGTGTGTCCTAAGAATTTGTAGCTCAAAAAACATTCTTACTAACATTAAGTAAAAGGGTGCCTCAAGATCCTTGTGAAAAAATATCCTTCAGGATCCACTTCAGAATTATTGACTTTTATTATCTATTTTCCTTTTATTGGGGATCTTTCTATGTTTACCTATTTGAAATTTTTTTAAAAAATGGGTCATGGCAAAGGTGAAGAAAAATAATATCTAGAATATATGTCATTAAAGACATGAGGAGGGGGATAAAAGTCATAAAATACATATTTATATATATACATATATATATATATAATAAAATGGCATGTAGTAAGGGAGGTCATAAAGAAAACACCAGAGGGAAATTGAATTTATCCTTTAGACTCTATTCCAACTTTTACATGTTATTAAAAAAAACCCAAAAAATAAAGTTGCTGCAATATCAAAGAGGAAATCAAGAAAGTTAGAAACAAACTGAGCAAGACTAATAGAAGGAGAAGGAAATCTATTACTAGAAATTTGAGGACAGAATAGGGGAGAAAATACCATTAAATGGGAGTGAGATTAAAAGTATTAAATTATGGAGACCACAAGACTTTAGCCTAATCCTCTTATTATAGGAAAAATGACCATAGGAGTTAACAATCTTCCACAAGTTTAGAAGCTAGCATAGACAGAACACCAGCAACACTGAAAGAATTATCTTGTATTCTTTCCAGGACACAGAAACCGTAAGTTAGTAATAAGGACCATATGATAGTCAACAGAATCCTTCCAAACAACCACTACAAAATCCAGAGATTGTAGTGGGTTCTTATGGGTACTTAACCAATATTAATAATATATAAAAAAATACATAGAAACAGTAAATTAGCCAAAATAATTAAAGGAACAAATTAAAATTATAAAAATGTTTAATTAAGCATGCATACTAATTTTCCACAGTGATTTCACAAATAAAAGAAGACATATATATTCAGTGAAATAGCCTTTCACATAGTTTGTTGTGGCTTTAGTAAAAAAACACAACCAAAATTTCTTGACATGTTTGTTGCACTGTCATTGCAAATTGGAAATCTGCAGCATGACCATCTCAAATCGTTGCACACTTGATGGCACAGGCCGCCCTGGATCACTGGCTCCTGCTTATGAAGCCATAACATCACCGGTCATGTGATAGTAATAGAAGAATCTGCATGAACTGTCACACGATAGAATTGAAGTGGAACATCGCAAGACTGTAACAGCATTATTACAGTATTTGCCGAGATTTTTCTGTAGCATTTAAAGAATCTGAAATCTCCAAAATGCTAGCCCATATTTGTGAAGAGTCTAGGGATTTGTAAACACCTAAAATAAGTACATTTGTAAATGCAAACTAGTAAATAAAATAGTCATTTTCCAGAGTTCTTTTAAAAAATAACCTAGATTAGATAAAGAGGCATATCTAATTCTCTAACTTTATAAGATTACAGTAATGCATGGAATTTTCCTCTAGGTTTACATGCAGGAAGAAGGACTTACTGTTTTGTTGATTAATGTTGCAGGGGTCCACCATAGGAACATGAACAGGTGCAAAACAAGTGGAGGAAACTCTCCAGGCATTGGCATGAAGTTGTGGGGTACCTTCTATCATGCCTGATGGAGAACTAGAGAGCAAAGGTAATATGCATCTTAGTCTCTCCCATTCATTTCATTTTTTCATGGTCTTCAACTATTGAAAAGGAGAATACTATTTTTTTAATTTACAAAGATAACTTAGAGCTTAAAATGTTCTATTTTTTAAAAGCACACACGGCATTAGCTTCCTGTTATTGACTTCATAATGTGCCTCATTGTAGACATCCATGGTTTTATTTAATAATCACCTCAGCCTTGTGAATAAAACATAATTTCCATTTTAAAGAGAAAGCAAAGCAGAAGCTCAGAGAAATACCAACAATCGTTCAGCTGATAAGCATCAGAGCCAAGATTCAAATCCAGAAAAAAAAAAAGATTCAAATCCAGTTCTGACCATTTTAACGAAACATCATTCACACAACCAAATCATTAATGCATGTGTGGTCTAGGCGCATGGGCAGAGGTAGAGGTGGGTAGCTCACATGATTCTTTTTAGTGTAAAGACAAATATCCCAAATATAAATAGCCTATATTTCTGATTCAATATTTCATTTCCATTATGAGCACTAAAATACCAAGGTGCCATCCTGAAGTTATCAAACCAAAAGAAAATTGAGGGAAAATGGCTTATTTTTTATTTTTTTAAATGTTTTATTTATTTATTCATGAGAGTCAGAGAGAGAGAGAGAGGCAGAGGCAGAGGGAGAAGCAGGCTCCCTGCCTACCAGGGAGCCCGATGCGGGGCTCAATCCCAGGACCACGGGTTCGTGACCTAAGCCAAAGGCGGACGCTTAACCATCTGAGCCACCCAGGTGCCCCGAGGAAAAATGGTTTAAAAGGCATACTTCATTTGAGGTTGCTCACTTCTTCAGTTTCCTCAGCAAAACAAAATGGAAGAGAAACATTTACCTTTCCAAAATCAGTCTTATAAACCACAACAACATTGAAGAGCCAAACACTAAGATATCCCCTCCAGCAGCCATCAAGATTTACTAACTCATCAACCCATATTTCGTGACAATCCCTATTGGACACTGTACCACACATTGTCAAAACTACCTAGAGAATCAGGTTGGACTAGATCTCCTATAGGAAGCTCTGACCAAGCAAAACTTGACTAATGAAAGCCCCAACAACATGGCCAAATAGTCAAGTAGGCTTTATCTCAGCTGTCTATATTGTCCTAAATTAACTGCTTCGGTTACCATTGGCCTCAGTCACTAGGAACTATATGGAGCTTCTTACCACAGTGGCTGAGAGAGGAGAATAAAAAGGAGCTTCACAAGCCATTCCACAACACTCATCCCTTGTTCCCACTCTTTCTCCTTTCCTATCCCTCAAAGTGAAACCATTCTAGAACTGTAAAGAATTATAGCAAACACCTAACCACAAATCTCATTTTGTTCAACCAAGAACACTGAGACTCAAAGAAATTGAGGGGCACTAGCTCTTTGCTTTCTTTCTCCCTCCTTCCCTCTTCACCCCTACAAAGGACAATAAAATAGGTCAAGGTGATGGGTATAGTCAGGGTTCCCAGGAGAAACTGACTCAGAGCTTGGCTCTCTTATTTCATTGAATTGACTTGAAACAATAAATTGACTTGAAACAATAAATTGACTTGAAACAATAAATACCAGAAAAAGAGGAGGAACCAAAATGCAGACCCATTTACTTATTGCATTTCATTTTATAAAATACCCTATGGCTTACCATATTTAACTTACTGTAACAAGATATTCAAGTAATTAATATTTTCCATTCCACTGTGTTTGCAGATTTGCATTAACCTTTATGAAGTGAAGAATTTTAACTGTTTTGTTGGAAAGCTAAACATTGTTCAAAAGTTATCTCTGCCTCTGAAATATTATCCTGCACTGTTATCACGCCTGAATGTTTATACATGGAGGAGACTGGTGCCTTAGAAAAAGGCAGACAGGTCTGCCATCTGTTAAACACTGACTGCTCACCCATTCTGATAAACAAAGAAGAGAAACAAGGCTTCAACTTCTTTTCTGCACATCTTAGCTGAGCCACTTAACATAGTCTGTTTCTTGAATGTGATAAAGATATTGATATTCTGAGCTACAAATAAATGAAACATAAAGAACTAAATAGCTGACAACAAGGTAGTCACACAGAAGAAAAGATAAAATAAATTCTCTTCTGAAATTTAAAATTTTAAATGCCAGTTCTCCTTGTCCATCCAAATTCTCTTCTTGGTGCCTTATTAAAAGTCCTACCTCCAAGAAATAAAACAAGACAAAACCAGAGAGAGAGAGAGAGAGACAAACCATAAGAGACTCCTAATCACAGGAAGCAAACTGAGGGTTGCTGGAGGGGAGGGAGTAGGGGAATGGGGTAACTGGGTGATGGACATTAAGGAGGGCACGTGATGTAATGAGCACTGTGTGTTGTATAAGACTGATGAATCACAGACCTGTACCTCTGAAACCAATAATACATTATATGTTAATTAACTGAATTTAAATTTAAAAATTTATTTTAAAAAAGTCCTACCTCATGTAGATCAACTATCTACTGCATATAAGGCTCTATGTTAGTTCCTAAGAACAGAAGGATAGAGGACTTGATCCTTATTCTCAAAACCCTCACAGTTTTAAGTGGAAACCAGACAGATAAGGGACAGATTTTCATAAATAACAGAGTCAAAGTTAACTTTGTCTGGTGGGATATGAGCTCATGTTTTGAAGCAGATAAGTTCTGAATTGGGTTGAACAATATATAGGTATTCACAAGAAAGATCAGGAGGCGGAAGAAATCCCAAATAGGAAAAATATGCAGAAGTGTTTTAAAAAATACGATATTTGAAAAAAATTTTTAAATATGGTATTTGAGGAATGGCTTGTCCATGAAATGTTCTTTGGCTACCCATCCCACACTGACCTACTCAAGATCCCTACGGTGTTTCTAGCCACTACCACACAGCTCAACATATAAGGTCTTGAAATTACCTCAGTGTTTTTATATATAGTTGATTAATACCTTGGGTCCACCTAATTATTTCTTGAGGGCTGTTATCCCCTCCTGACCTGCAATACAAGCTGCCTGAGATGGGAACCAGATGATCCTGCTTAAATTGCACCCCAGTGCTTAGGACAATAACAGGTGCCCAAAGCATTTTCATTAAATTATACCTTGTGTCTTCTCACAGGTGGGTAAAACTGCTTTGCCAGTACAAGGGGTACAACTATACTGCTTTTCTTCTGATGAAACACCAACTATCATAAAAGCCAGTTGACCTAGATGCCAAAAGGTTGCTGTAGAGGTATCATTCATACCAAAGGATATTCATATTTTTAAGGTATAACTTACTATCATTAATACCCAATGATAATTGAGATTTTTTAAAAAGCAGTGCCTGTTCGGGCACCTGGGTGGCTCAGTTGGTTAGGCGACTGCCTTCAGCTCGGGTCATGATCCTGGAGTCCCAGGATCGAGTCCCACATCGGGCTTCCTGCTCAGCAGGGAGTCTGCTTCTTCCTCTGACCCTCTTCCCTCTCGTGCTTTCTATCTCTCATTCTCTCTCTCTCTCAAATAAATAAATAAAATCTTTAAAAAAAAAAAGCAGTGCCTGTTCAAAAATAAAATACTGTTAAGCTGGCTAGGTGGCTGGGGAAACAATCAGGGGTGGTTATTCTGTGGGTTAGCCCACGGACTCTGAGTCACACCACCCAAATTCAAAGTCCAGCTCCACCATATTTGGGCTAAATGACTTTGAGCTATTTACTTGCCACTTTGGGGCCTCCGTGAGGCTTTATCTATAAAACAGAGCTACTAATCAGGGGACTGCTATAAAATTTAAATAGATGATCACGTAAAGCTCTTGGAACAGTGATGACTAAGCTATTAGCAATTAAGTAAACGTTTTCAGTGAAAGAATTTGTCTCTAAATTACTAGTCATTAAAACATGTTAGCTGTCCAGAAATCATACTTACAGGAAATCATCCCTTATGTTCCCATTAAAAGTGCCACACAGACCTAGTGTTCTTCTTTTCCATGCACTAGTGAGCTGAATATAAATTCTTTCCCCATCTATAGCAAACAGAATCTTTAAACCAAATGTGGTTTTTAGAAGAATAAATAAGGATGACAGAGTTTGAATTTCAACAATTCCTGTGGGAAAAGAACATACATAAATCAGCTTTAAGATTCATAGGTAGTGTTGTGAAATGCTAGCATACAGCACCAGAACTCTCCTTTCAAGAGACCGGGAGCTAGAATTTAAATAAAAACTTGAAACATTTTTTTAACCCAACAGATCTTTTTAATAGATTACCATGTCCACAGGTAATTTCAGTTGGCAAGCATCTCTTGGCAGGTGTGGCCAGTCCTTAGCATTTGAAGTCTGTCTTCTTTTTTTTTTTTAACTCATGTCTGTGTGTGTGTGTGTGTGTGTGTGTGTGTGTGTGAACTTTTCCACAAACTGGTCATGATTCAATAAGGAAGTGGAACATTCCTCAAAAATTCCCCATTCCCTTGAGACTGTCAGCAAAAAGGGGAGCACAGGACTTACCTGAGGGGGTACCATTTTATAAGACACCTTTAGAGACAAGAAACTTGTGTTCAAGTCTGAACTGATGACTTTTGCCAGCACAGTACATAGGAACAATCGCTCCCGTAACTCTACCATAATTTCTGCCATCGGTCTGTTCACCACACCCAGAAATCGGAGAATCATTCTTTGATCACTTTGTCCCCCTTGTTGCCCTTCTCCAACCAGCCCTAATCCAATCGGTCACCAGGTTCAGACCACCTTTTTTTTTCCTAAATAATTTCTCAATCTGTCTTCTTTCTATTTCTACTGTCACTGCCTTACATCAGTTCCTCCTCCTTCCCTGCATGCCCTACTTCAGTATCATCCTAAGTGCTCTCCACATTTTTCCTGCCAGCATCTTTTAAAGCCATTTCCACACGGTTGCCATAGTAGTCTACCAAAAAAAAAAAAAAAAACAAAAAGACTTACTGGTCTTCTCATTAACACTTATTATTTATTTGGTTGAATGATATGAGATTGTTATCTCTGTACATAAAAATGGTCAAATAATGGAAATTTCATATTCAATTTCACATCAAGTTCAACTTCCTTAGCATCACAATGAATAGCATGACCATGTAATTTGTAATACAAATTGGGACATCTCTGGGAGTGAGAGTATTAATAATAACTATGCTGGAACACAGGCAGGAATAAGAAAACCATAATGATGCCCCACATATAAGGCTTTCCCTGGTTTTCATCCCCACCTATGTCTCTCTTCTCATGGCTAGACAATCTCCATGACCCTCCTCAGGCTTTAGCAGTCCCAAACTAGCTATAGTTTCCCCTAAACATACCACACAGTTCTACACCTCCTTGCTTTGCATGGAACGCTTTCCCCACTCTTTCACCCTGACAATCCTCAGCTTTGAATGCTAAACAAGACATCACCTCCTTCGGAAAACTTGCCTGACTACCCTGCACTCCCCTGCCCAAGGCTGGGTGAACCGCCCTCACTTAGACCCCCAAAGTCTCTGCACATATCTTTCAGCTTATCATATTTTATGGGAGTGGCTGTTTGCTTTTATCTTTCCTCTTGCAAACTCTAGGCCACTTGAACACTAGTTCCCAAAAACATGGTCATCCCTGAGATGTCTAGCTAAGGACCCGGCAACACATAGGAACTCAAATGTTAGGTTAGTCAGCCAATGGGAGAAGAATTCATTTAGCTTGTTTGATTGTTGTTGTTAACATAGGGAAAGTACATCATTGCTTCTTACCATTCAGATTGAAGCCTTGGTTAGGACTGGTAAGGATTTGTCCTCCTCTACTAAGGGTCACTTGTTTGTTAAAATCATCCTCCAGAATTAGAGTTATAGACTGAAGGCAGACCAAGCCAAGGTTCTGCATAAAAATCAAATCATCAATTAAAGGAATGAGAGAGAAATAGAGACATAGAAAGAGACAGTGATAATGGGAGAGGGGAATGAGGAAAGCAAGGGAGAGACAGGGGAGAAGAAAGGAGAAAGAGTGGACAGTGCACGTAGATAATTTCTGGCATGTAGAAGGCTTGAGTATAAGTAATATAGTAAAGTACCACATAATCCATCTTATATAGCCCCATTCCCAATAAAATATGTCTTTATATAGTACATTAAGTACACTATATACATATCTATATTTTACATAGAACATTAAATAAAAATGTTCTCAACGAAGTGCCAATAATTATGTTTTCCATAGCACATTGTTAAAGTACGTCTCCAAATTCATTTAAGTAGCATATTAGACATAAAAAATTCAATAAGGAAAAGAACAAAGAGATTAGGATTCTATGTAGAAAGCTTATTCAGACTCTGATGTATTGCAAAGGAAAAAATCAAACTGTAAAAAAAAGCAAAATAGGTCAGAATTTTTGTTGGAAATAACCATTTCACATTGGAATAAAACTAAAAAATTAAAGATTTCTGCAAAATTTTGACTATCTGACTTAAGGAGAGGAAAACCTGCATGTCTTTACAAATAATCAATGTGTTTATTTGAAGAAAATTTGTACAATAAATATTTCAGTATGCTAAGAAATTCATCACATCTATTTAGAATATATGAAACCTATTCACTCCTGTCAAGAATCACCTCTTTAAAATAGTAGTTTTTGAAATAACCAAAAACTTAGGTCCATTGTGCAATCATGCATGAAACGTTCAAAAAACTACACATATAAACAGCATTTTTTAAGAAAGAAAATACAATTAAATACATAATATTAAATCTAAAACACGTACATTTTCATATTTTAATATCAAATCAGGATGCATCATATAATCAATAGTAAAATATAGATTACCAACATTTTTTCTTTCTTTGTCAAATGTAGAATAATGACACATCTTAACAATCATTTTTGAAGAAAGTAACTGTACCCATTCATATTATCACTGTTAACCTAGAATGAAGCTTGAGTCAAAAACAAAACAAAACAAAGAACATTCCTCTGGCCATTTTGAGATGTTCCTACCTGTTCACAGTGAGCTTTCTGTAAAGTAATTGTGAATTTATCTTTTCCAGTTCCTTTCACAAGGATGTACTGGCACATTCCAATAAAAGAATAATGTCGACCATCAAACGTTGTAAAATGAGAATCACCCACAACGGAGCATTGAACTACCAAAAAAATAATCATAAAAATGAGAAAAGAGAAAAAGAAGGAGAGAGAGAAGGAGAAGGTGGAGAAAGAAATTATGTTTGTTCTTAAAAAACAGAAAGTTGACTTAGGGTAAATAATCATGCATCAGAAAGAATAGCTAAAGTGTCTAAAATGAAAAAAAATAAAGTGTCTAAACTGTACTAGTTTGACAAACTCACTAGATTATGTTATTAAATTTAACTTAAAATTTATTAAATGATAGCTCTTCCATGTAATTTTTAGGTTTTGTAATATTTATACTACTTCAATAAATTTTTACCAGTTTCCTGCTCAAAGCTATCCTTTATTAAATTTTCCATTTATCCTCCAAATATTTGGATTTATTGATCATTACATCTCTTGTTATATATGAGATGACCTCATAAAAATCATTGCTATCTTCCTTCAACTTAAAGAAAATTGAGATTTTTTTCTTTAGAAACATTTTAAAAGATTTACCTGGACAGTCATGCTCAGTGCAGTTCCAAACTCCACCAACACATACACTAAATGAAATTATAAGACTATTAATTACTGGTATAGAGAAACTATTAATATTTGCATCAATGTACTGATTGATGTACCAAAACATACCATGTTTATAGGTTCAGAATAATCTCACCTATAATTGAAAAATACATTGACAGAAGTTCAATTAACTGATAAATTTGGACTGGCCAGTACCTAAATTATGATTTACTGTGTATCATACTTACATCACTAAAGATGATACAAAGGGAACACAGAATGACCTGGAACAAAAGACCTATGCAGACAGAGAACTTCTGTTTTATGTCCTTTTCTCATTGCTTAAACTAAAAGAAGTTGCATACGAAAAGTATTTACCTATATTATTAGAGAAATAATCATAAACAGTCAATATATTGTCTCATCTATTAAAAATTGAAAAAGTCTCTTTTGAGGATCATCAGACATTAAAAAGAGAAAGGATGTCCTCTTCTGTAAGATAAATTCTGCCTTCTGCCAGCAAAAAGAGTTTGAGGAGAGAAGGATGGAAGCAGAATCTCTGACAGGCAGGAGCTTAACCGAGTATATAAGAACATGGTTGGTTATCCACCTGCATGTCACTTACATTACACTAACAGCAAAGGGGAAAGGGCCTGATGACATTTAGACTTGTTTCTTTATAAGACTTCCCTGGTGGGATTCAGTGCTTTCCTAGAATAGTCTTAATTAGCTAATGGAATAAGAAATTCTAAATGTCTCTAATCATGGCCAAGTACTGGCAATATGGAGAGACACTTTTTCAAGTACCCAACAGAGAAGGCCAGGAGCACCATTAAGTTCTAATAGTAAAAGTACATGCAAAGTACTGGTTACAGATAAGAAGAAAATGGAACAGACAGACGCATTACATGGGTATATGATTTGATGGAATTATTATCAAGGGAAGTGAGAAGAATTAAATCATAAAAGAAATGATAGATTTTCTATATTTTTTGCTCTTTTTTCTGAACTTGCTTTCATCTTTAAAATATGAAAATATACATGGCCCCCTACCCCACTCCCGTAGAGATTTTAAATAGGATGCAAACCGTGTCTTGGAATTTTTGGAAGAAAATCAGTAATAAGTATAATCCTTTAAACATATATCATGGTAAAGATATCAACTAGCCAGGTGCACAGAAATAAATGGCTGTACATTAATCACATACCATTCAGTACATTCTTGTTCAATTTTTGAACCAACTGAATAAGCTAATCCATGAAAACTACATGGGCAGTTTTCCAAGGAGATGCAAGTCCCATTGTCCATTATGAGTCCTATTTAAGAAAAATATGTATCAAAATCTCAAAAGAAATGACAAAAAAATGTGTTCTTTGAATGTAATAATTCAACCAGCTTTTATTGAAAACCTACTTACACCAGGTGCTGAATATATATATATATATATATATATATATATATAATTTTTCTTTTTCTTTTTTACTTTTAAAGAGGTTACTGACAACCTCGTTCTAACTCAATCAGTAGCTATGTTATGAGGGTCTATTTCGGTGATTTTCAACTTTTTTATTCCATGACTTGCCATCAAAAACTCAGGTTTCACTACACAGGATAAAGGCAACAAGACAGTATTTCCTTGCTTTCGAGGGAAAAAAGGAGGGAAGGAGAGAGAACATATATTCTTGGTTTAATTTCTGTTCATCTCAAAATGAGAGATTTCCATTATTGTCACACAGATAATAAAGAGCCAGGGAGTGCTACGCAAAGGACCAGTGCAGAGGACCACCCTTTTCTACCTCTTTAATGGGGAAAGGTGGCTGAGCCAGAATGTAAGTCAACCATGTTACCAAGCACGTGTTTCATTCAGCTGACCTTTTTCAGAGTAAGAATTCCTAGGTGAAGGAGCATTGACTTATATTTTGGCACATGGATTTTTATTCTTGTTCAAACTCCTTGTTGTATCATTGGTAAGAAATGGTTCAGGCCTGGCACTAGTCTAAAGATTATGCTTTGAGTGACACTAACAGACCAATGGACTGAGGTCAACAGATCTGATTCCAATAGTCCTTGCCCAAGTGAGGAAAACACTTAACATCTCTGGGATTCTATTTTTTTTAATCTGTAAAAATAAAAGGGTTTGAGTAAATCCTCGCGTTCTTTGTAAAGTTCTGTCTGTATCGCAGTCATTCCTAATTTTAAATCTCACCTGTATCACTGGCTCTGTTACTTCTCATTTCAAATATTAAAACTACATCAGGACCAAAATCTTATACTGCCAAAATGTGAGGCTTTTTTTGAACTTGCTTTCATCTTCAAAATATGAAAAGACAAATTATTAAATGTCCTTAAATATCCAAGAGAGCAAAAGATTTGTTAACTCATGGTTAACTTCAGGACTCTGGATTCCAAATTTCCTGGGAAATGTACAAAGTAGAAAAGCAGCCATCCTTCCTAGTCACTTTGAGGGCCAAATCCTACAAGGGTAGAAAATTGCAATAGCCCTAATGTCCTGAGACAGGACATTATGATATGATTCTTAGATTGCTGGATACTAGTTTCCATAAGTACAGACATTTCTTTCACAAAATGCTTACCATCTGCACAGTAACATCCATCAAGACAATGGAGATTGCTCCCGAGACACTGTTTCTCAAATGTGCAGGTTGGTGGGCAACAACTGATACAATCCCGGTGGACGAAGCTATCATCACATTTATCGGCTAAAATGGGCAAACAAGGGAGCTGTAAGTCAAATCTACTCACCTCTCTTTCAAAAACAAGTACAGTGTTTTGAAAAGTATGCAAGTTTACCAATGTTATTGTGTCAATGACAAATCTTTGCCAATCATTAGTTTTAAGTGTTAGGATAAACCTGAAATTAACAAAAATACACACAGTTTAGAAAAATAAGAAAACATACTGCATGCTAGAAAGTCATCTCTCCAGTCTTGAATAGGGTAGCCAGCATGGGAACAGGCTCTAGCATACTCAGTGGCTGCTCGGCAATAGGTTTCATCATCATCAGTTCTGGAAAGTGAAAAGAGAGAGCCATAGTCACACAGGAAATATTGGTAGAAACCAAGCCTTTGAGCTCCTGATCTCTAGAAATGCTGAGTGCATGGTGAATATTCTATTATAAATTGATGTCAGCATGCACACATCATGTACAATAATGCAGAAAATATATAAGCATGAGATCCCAACTTCAAAGGGCCTGGGCAAATCGTCTTCATCAAACTATTTCAATGATTTGGCCACTTTTCCTTTGATTCAAAAGAGTCCCTGTACTGAAAAACTTTTCTATTTTAATTATGACATTCTGCCCAGAATCTTTGTATGTATCACTTTGCTCCCACACCAAGTATCCCAGATCTTTTAGAAAATCCTATTAATAAATATAAACAAATTTATATTTATAAATTTAAGCTTTGCACAGTGGCAGTATCATAGCCAATGAGGTTTATCCGAGGCACGATTATTGCTAATTGAAAACTATATTTATAAATTTACATCTAGAAATCCCATTATAAATGGATAAAATTCTACCACAATAAAAGCATCAAATATGAAAATTATTTCCAAGATACCGTGCTCTTAATAGTCTACGTGCTGGAATAAAACTAGTACTGATAAAACAGCAGTTTCAAAAGATTGAATAAATAGCATTTAACTTTAAGATTTAAAAGATTTTTAATTCTTTTTTTTAATTTTTAATTCTTTCAAGCTTAAGTTGCTAAAGCTAGTTACTTTTGTAATATTGCCAAGAGTAAATAATCTCTCACTGTTTTCTTATAATCACCCTAGAAGCTCCCCCAAACAAATATAAGAGGTCTGCCAATTCCCAAAGCAGATTAACATAGCATCTGTAAAATAAGCAGGGTTTATAATAAGGTAGTGGACTTGTTTTTCAACCCAATTCAAACTCAAAATTGAATAGTTAAACATCTTACAAGATAATGACCTTAAGAATGTTGTATTTTGTGAACCCTAGCATTTCCAGTATCTCTGTTGTAAAAGCCACGCATCTCAAATTGCACTTCTCCTGTGCTGCTGTAATTGGAGTCATACAGCTTATCTAGTCCAATTAACTGAGCTCTAGAGGGAAAAACAGGACTATGCACATAAACTTCAGAAGCTCAGAAAATATTCTAAACCTCCAAGCAAAAAAAAATTCTCTAAAAACCAGGGTAAGCTAAAATTGTTGAATTCCTAGAAAGATAATAAGTTTCTGATTTACATTAAAAGATGTGCCTTGTTTCCTACAATTAATAGAGGCTTTGAAAGTTAACAAAGTACCTGAATATTGGTTTCCCAACCCAAGGCAACTATTATTAAAATAGCTACCATTTCTTTTTTTTTATGTGATATTAATCACCATACATTACATCATTAGTTTTTGATGTAGTGTTCCATGATTCATTGTTTGCATATAACACACGTGCTCCATTCAGTATGTGCCCTCTTTAATACCCATAACCAGGCTAACCCATCCCCCACCCCCTCCCCTCTAGAACCTTCAGTTTGTTTCTCAGAGTCCATAGTCTCTCATGGTTCATCTCCCCCTCTATATTTCCCCCTCTTCATTTTTCCCTTCCTACTCTCTTCTTTTTTTTTAAACATATAATGTATTATTTGTTTCAGAGGTACAGGTCTGTGATTCAACAGTCTTACACAATTCACAGCGCTCACCATAGCACACACCCTCCCCAATGTCTATCACCCAGTCACCCCGTCCCTCCCACCCCCCACCACTCCAGCAACCCTCAGTTTGCTTCCTGAGATTAAGAATTCCTCATATCAGTGAGGTCATATGATACATGTCTTTCTCTGATTGACTTATTTCGCTCAGCATAACACCCTCCAGTTCCATCCACGTTGTTGCAAATGGCAAGGTCTCATTCCTTTTTATGGCTGCATAATATTCCATTGTGTATATATGCCACATCTTCTTTATCCATTCATCTGTTAATGGACATCTTGGCTCTTTCCATAGTTTGGCTATTGTGGACATTTGCTGCTCTAAACATTGGGGTGCATGTACCCCTTCAGATCACTACATTTGTATCTTTGGGATAAATACCCAGTAGTGCAATTGCTGGGTCATAGGGTAGTTCTATTTTCAACTTTTTGAGGAACCTCCATACTGTTTTCCAGAGTGGCTGCACCAGCTTGCATTCCCACCAGCAGTGTAGGAGGGTTCCCCTTTCTCCACATCCTCGCCAACATCTGTCGTTTCCTGATTCTTAAGTACCTATATTAACTCTAGGATCCATGCCAGGCCCTTGACATATGGCATCACAGGAAAATTCACAACAATTGGGCAAGAAATAAATTATTATTCCAATATACTGAGGGGAAAGTGAACTTATTTGCTCCATTTGGGTATTAACTTTAATAATGAAAATGAGCATTAAATAGTAATTGTTTTTAAATCAATTGACTTTGGAATGGCAAAGTTAAAAGAATTTCCTTGCTGCTAGGTTTATCATTTTTTGTTTCAAATTTTTATTTAAATTCTAGTTAGTTAAGATACAGTGTAATATTGTTTTCAGGAGTGGAATTGGGGATATCATCACTTACATATAACACTCAGTGCTCATTCCAACAAGTGCCCTTCTTAATGCCCATCACTCATATAGCTCATTCCCTACCCACCTCCCTTCTAGAAGGAAGGGAAAAAAAAAAAAGAAAGGGAGGCAAACCATAAGAGACTATTAAGTATAGAGAACAAACTGAGGGTAGGTTTATCATTCCTAAAAGCAAAAACAGGAGGGCATAAATTCAGAGATTGGTATTATCATCCTTTCGATTCCAATTCCAATGTCATCTCCTTTGTGGAGCCATGGTAGGTGTTCCCTGATAAAGCCAACAATCCTGTCTTCCACAGCCACAGCACCTCACATTTAGAGCATGTATCATTGCTGGAGACCTGTTTCTACCCCATTAGAATGTGAGTTCCTAGGACAGGGTCCATGTCTAAACTGTTTCTGTTTCTCCAAGATGTGGCACAATGCTCAGCTCAGAATAGCTGCTAAGTAAATGTGTGTTGAATTGAATTCAAAATACTAGCATAATGCAAGTAGGAAATTAATTTGTGTTCAGCAGATTCACAATTCTATTCTCCTGATATAGGATCTTAGTGGTGCCACCCCATAATATAAGAAATGAAGAGAATCTCCTTGAGGGGAAAAGGGATATAAGTAAGCCTAGTCCTAGGTGAAATATTGGACAAGTAAGAGGCTAAGGTAGCCTCTCACTTCCATTTAATCAAGGCCCACTCACTTGATTTATAACACCCTTCCTTTGGTATTGCATGCCTGCTCTGTCCCCAAACCCAGCCTCTTCACCTCAAACATATCACTTAAGATATCGGTTCATTTCAACCAGTAAAATGTGTTTCTCTATCCTGCTATTTTTATTTGCCTTGGAGAAAGCAAGTGTATTGCAAAATCTAAAGCCTACATATATCATAATTTCAAAAGACAAAAATGTTAATTCTTCAGCGATGAAATTTCAGATGAAGTGAGTATAACAGAGGCTCTCTTTTATCTCCAGAGCCTGCTTCTTGTCAGTATTAGAACTCCCAAGTTCTTGCTGAGCTTAGGGCTGCCTAGCCAAAGACAATATTGCCCATCTGTCCTTGCATCAAGGGGGGGGGGGGGGGGGGGGGGGGGGGGTTGGTGCTGACATAGCAATAGCACCACTGTGTCATCAGAAAGCTCATGGAGCGGACACATGCTATGATCCCAGGGCCACTTACAAGCTTGGGCTTTATGTGTGAGAAATAAAAGCTTCCATTTAATTTAAGCCACTGATACTTTGGCAACTGAAGCAGCCCAACAATATCCTAACTAATAAGTGGAAAATGACTTTCCCGGATCTGCCAAATAATATTTCATCCAGTTGACCTGAGAAGTGGGAGCTAATGATGATAATACGCCAAAGGCAAGTGAAAAGACTAGTGGAGAATGGCCAAAGAATGAGTTGTGGTGGAATCAGAACAATTTCTAATTCCATATACATGGCTAAAATAAAACCATGGACCACCTGTGGGGATCCTTAAAAAAGAGACTGAGTAAAAGGGCAGAGATGTAACAATAGAGCACTTAAGTAAAAAATAAAAGCAAATAGGGAGCAGAATATTGTAAAATAGTAAGTTAGGTCAGTCCCCAATATTTTAGGCAGATGGGGAGCTCTTTCAACACTCCTGCATTAGTTCATAAAACCTTAAAATTTAGAGACTATACATATAAATATATACTCTACTCAAAATTAACAAGAATCCCAAATAAGTTTATTTTAACATCTGAAAAATATCATTATATTCACTATTTTTATAATAATCTCCATTAATTAAAGTAGGATAGTAATAAAGAAGATAATTTCATATTATCTCAACTTTCCCTCTTTGTTCTCACCTTTGATAAACTTAAACCTCTCAACAAGCTACAAGCTGTAAGATGACATGTAAGTGGTTTCACTCAAAAATGAGTCTAATCTTTTACAACAAAGTTCCCATGTGTCATTTACACTTCTTAAGTCGCTTTAAGACATGCAGATTTATTAAAATTTCTTGAGATATTCTTGAACATTCAAGGTGGTTAATCAAATACTCTTGGTAAATTTTTGAAAAAAATAGTAGAAAAGACTCCAATAATAGGTAATCTATAGTAAGTTCCGCATGGATGAACATACTCGATGGTCTCACTAAATTTGTTCCCTAGACAACCATCTAGTCTAGGTGTTCCTAACCTGGGAGAAAATGTAAGGATTGGGTGACCTTGGATGGGATGAAAATTACATGTTTATTTTCACTAATCCCCAACTGACATTTAGCATTTTCTTCAATTACTCATATAGAAAACACATCACAACGTTCTTAGCAATATCCATGACCTTGTCAACAAGATATCTCATATCTCATTTTTAATGTTTTCATTTCTTATTACAATTGTTGCAAATATCCCAAATATTGTTCACACTCATCATTATGTCTAACAATAGTAGTTATAGTTAGACTTGAAAGGCATATAAAAAAACACATATATCATAAATTCATTTCTTTTACTATTTTGATAACTATTTCAATAATCGTTTCTTTTGTAACTTTCTGTGTTTGATTTTGTGCATTTCAAAACATTATTTTGAAAGGATGTGTTGACATCTCTAAACTCCAAAAGGGATCAGTGGTACAAACCATACTTAGGAATTGCTGTGTTCTGTTCATGCTGCTTCCATAAACCATTTAGTCCGTACATATTATCCAGCAAGCTTTTTATAGCTGTTAGTACGGTTTATGTTCTCCGTTTCCATTACACTTTGTGAACTGCTGAGAGGGCTACATTACAGAAGTGGTGTTTGCTCTTCTTTTTGGATAAAGAAAATTCAATTACGAGCGCTAATTATTTCACTTACTTGCAAAGATCATTAACACAGCTGGCAATATACAAATACGGATCAATATACTCATGGCAGCTCAGAAAAGGGAACTGCAACAAAATCTGACACTTGAAGAAGATGGCCTGTGTGGAAGAGAATGGCAGTCAGCAGAACATATTTAATGACACATGCGTACTCTCATTTTTTCTACTGATCTATTGGCAGGACCCTCCGTTCTTACCAGGAAAGGGAAGGTAATTTATGCTTATAGGTTTTAACCACCATTTTTCTAACTACCTATTTGCACAATGAATACTGCTCTCATGAAACTCATTACACTCACAATTTCTGAAATATCTTCAAGTTATTCTTGTTGCAGTTACATTCCCTGAATTTTACAGGGTTTAATCATGTCCTGTTTGCACTAAAAGTGCTTAATATTCAATATGCAAATACAATATATGTATATTATATCCAACATGCCCAAACTTTTCACATCAAATTTACCTCAAATGCTGGCATTCCGCTGGAGCATGGATTTGGAAAATCTGAGGGTGTGGGTACACATTTGCTGTCATCTGGAATTTGCACCAACCAACTATTTGCAAACATAGCAATGTCTTCTGTATAGTCCTCTATTTCACACAAACACACACACACACACACACAAATATGTGTATTAGCATCACTTTACACAAATACAGTTCATTAACATAAACTTCCTGGTCAAAAAGTTAAATTTAATACCTTTATAATTCCAATGACTGCTGGTGATATTAGACTATAACATTATGTTAGCATAAAAACAATACATTGAACAAAGTGTAAGTACCCAATAAAAGTTCCAGTCATTGAAGGGAAAAAGCAAACATCATTGAAGCAACACGAGGAAGGATTGAAAGTGAATGGTACAACATACACACCAGTAAAGCACTCATTAGCCTAAGTATGTTGCAGGGAGGAGAAAATACACCGAAAACCAAGAAACATAAGTAAAATTTGGTATGAGATTTTTCTGACAGCCCTCTCATTATATTTAATGTTAGTCAGAACCTTGCTAAAATCGTGGTTCCATTTTTGAGATACACAACAATAAAAAAACATCTTTTGTGGAGATTTCAGAAGACAGCCACACAAACAATGGAAGACTGGAAAAGACACGAAGAGAAGACGAAGAAGTGAATCCATTTCATCTGAATATGATCAACAGTGTTGCTAAACGTGCTCAAGACCGGTTGTTAATGAATCACAGATCTGTACTTCTGAAACAAATAACGCAACATATTTTAAGAAAAAAGAAAAAGAAGAAGATAGCAGGAGAGGAAGAATGAAGGGGAGTAAGTCAGAGGGGGAGACGAACCAGGAGAGATGATGGACTCTGAAAAACAAACTGAGGTTTCTGGAGGGGAGGGGGGTGGGGGGATGGGTTAGCCTGGTGATGGGTATTGAGGAGGGCACATTCTGCATGGAGCACTGGGTGTTATGAACAAACAATGAATCATGGAACACTACACCAAAACAAATTATGTAATATATGGTGATTAACATAACAATTAAAAAATTTAAAAAAAAAAGAATCCTGAGTCTATCCCAGCATTATGCAGAGGCAAGATTCAGGAGCTAGTATGCAGGCAGCGACAGACAGGCGGTTGGCGGTGAGCATTCTGCGTTCTCTGCTTCAGATCAAGTTTAAATCATTTTGGCACCTGGCCCAAAAACAGGTTCAGGGCCTCAGATGAAAATTAATCCTGCCCCACATTCAGACAAAGGTTGAATCTAAAATCTCAAAGACATAGCAGAACCAACAAGGCAACATCTCGAAGTTTCATCTAAGACAACTGTCAGATGTGAGCTTTAGGTTTCTCACCGCTTAGATTTATGCAGTCTACCACTGATGACAAGCTTCTGCACCACTAGAATAAGAAATCTCAAGCCAAATGTTTAACCACTCTCTCTCAGCATCTTCACGATAGGAACATGCCCACTCGTTAACACCAATTGTTGGGGAGATTGCGGGAGTTCATCTATAAGAATGCTCACTCTCTCAGTGTACAATCCCAAAATTTACTGTGGTCTGGAATCTGGCTTCCGCACTCCCCTGACTCCCCACCTCTTTCACACACCACCCCCAGACGCCCCTTCTACTCTTATCCCTGCTCGGTCTACTCCAGTCACAGTGGCCTTATACTGTTCTCCACTCAAGCCCATCCCCACCTTGCTCTTGCTTTTGCTCCCCATCCTTCAAAATTCCCTCCAATCTTCCCTCTGCTTTCTCCCTTACTTCATCTAGGTCTCTGTTTAATATGACTTCCTCAGAGATGTCTTCTTTGTTACATGATCTGGAATACCACCAAACACATACTCTTCTATTGCTCTTAATCTTTCCCAAATTATTTTTTTTATAGTCTTATTGCTCACCAAAATTTTATGTTAATTTGTTTCTATTTCTTTTGTCTTCTACATACAGAGCAACAGTTTGTCAAAGCTGCTCCTCTTGCTTATTCCTAGTTTAGTATCTGGCATGTAGTAGGTGTTCAAAATACATTTGCTAAATAAATGAATGAATAAAAGGGGGAGTTTCAAAATTTAAATAGATTATTAGAATCCTAAAGCTTTCAAGTTTGTCTGACCCACCTCATTATCTCTGATATTGTTGGAAATGTTACACACTGAACCAAGCATCAGCCTGGCCTAATATACTTTTTTTTAAAAAAGATTTATTTATTTATTTGAGAGAGAGAGAAAGAGAACGAGCATGAGTGGGGGTAGGGGCAGAGGGACAGAGAATCTCCACCTGACTCCCCACTTAGTACAGAGCCCCAGGCTGTATTAGATCCGTGAGATCATGACCTGAGCTGAAACCAAGAGTCTGATGCTCAACCGACTGAGCCACCCAGGTGCCCCCAGTGTTACTTTTAAGTAAATTAATAGTCACATTTCATTTCAAAACATCATCATTTTTGAAAAGTCTGTAGGACTGAAAATATTATCCAAAGGCCCACTGATTTCAGTATCTATACACAAATTTTAATGTAACTAAACAACCTGGACAGTCCCTTAGAGCTCACTTTAATTCCAGCTTATAACCACATCCTTAGCTATGTTTATGACATCACATTAATAAAAGAGTCACAAAAGTTGGTTATATATGAGACTTTAAATCCATTATCAATCAGTTGTGTGGAAGCCTGTGAAATTAAATTTAAAATGTTTCATATAATATACGCTACAAGTAAAGTAATTTCTTGTACATATTGGAACACTTTCTTTTTTTTATTTTTTTTTATTTTTTATTGTTATGTTAATCACCATATATTACATCATTTGTTTTGGTGTAGTGTTCCATGATTCATTGTTTGTTCATAACACCCAGTGCTCCATGCAGAATGTGCCCTCTTTAATGCCCATCACCAGGCTAACCCATCCCCCTACCCTCCTCCCCTCTAGAAACCTCAGTTTGTTGGAACACTTTCTAAGAGTGAAAATGAGGCATTATTAATTCCTACGTTGGGAAAAACAAGAGTAAACCAGGGCTTCTATTTTGATGTGTGGCTAGCTATAAACATGAATTATGGAACCAGAATCTCAATGAAGACAATCAATTAAAATATTTCTATATCTACAGAAACTCTGAAAAGCCTCATTTCTTTGTGAAGTCATCCTTGAAGAATAGTGGAAATGCAGGAAGAAATACAATTTTAATCACTGTTAAGAAACTATGCATTCAATGGCTTTCAATCAAACTACCTCAGTGCCTCTAAAGTTTTATCTAATCAGCAAAGGACAGGCTGAGTTTCAAAAAAATACTAGGCATGTTGAAGCTAAAGGTAATACACCTCATCTGTAGACATTTTCTTGCATTATTACAGAATGGGAGAAAACGGAGGGCAGGTTCTTGTCACATGCTTTTAAGTTATTGTGTTTGTTTTATTATTATTATTATTATTACTCTGCTTTACACTGTGCACCAAGTAAAACTATGAAAAAGCTGAAATCTCTCTTTAGGCTCTTCTGACCTACTTTGCAGGGTCCTTCTCGCCTTCTGCCAACTCAGCCATAATTCAGACCCCTTGCCTCCCGCCGGTCTTCTACCACCTAGAATCTGCTAACACTCTTCTGCATGCTGCCCAGTTATCTCACCATTTTATGTTCCAGGTTATTAAAGTTTGTCTGACCCTTAACTCAAATCCTTAGTTCAGTCCCTCTGCCTCTAGCAAGAGCAGATGTCTATGTTCTATCCTCACCTCTGTACCATGTTCTCCAGATGCCCCGGCGGAAGTTGCCCACATTGTCTTTTCTAACTCTAACATGGAGAACTGAATTGAGTATTGTTTTCTTCATGAAGCTTTGATACTCAAGAAAAAGAAATCAATAATGACCATCTCATTGGTCCGCCTGAGTCCAAAACCCTACTTCGTAATAGTCTCAAGATTCCAAGTTTGTGAATCCTCTCATTCTAAATATCCGACTGAAAACACTAGTTCATGATGATCTCAACACTATACATCTGTGTGGTGCTCACAGACTTTTTGAACACTTTCACTTACATTTTCTCATTTGACCCTCAAAGGCTAGGAAGCTCTCAGGGTCATTACTATTATCTTCATTTGTACATAGGAGGAAAATTGACTGCTTGGAACCCTGTTCTTTACTCTCAGTGCTAGTAAACTAATCCTGACGATGCATTATCCATCTTGGGTAAAATGTTTGCATTTTAACAAGGGCCTTTTAAAGCAATGTTTTTAATCAAATGTTTTCCTATTAGCTCCGTTCTAGGCTTATTGAGAACACTTGGAGATGATTATAAATTAGCTAAAATGTATTCAGTATTAGCTATGTACCAGGCACTGGATTAAATATTTACATGGATTATCTCATTTAATCCGTGCAACTCCATGCTATTATTATGTCATTAAATTTAGGAAGTTTAATATGGGGCAAAGCAGAATTTGAACCCCACAATCTGACTCCCAAACCCAGACTCTAAGTAGGACTCTCACTGTCTCTTAAAACACAACATAGGGGTGACACTTCTCTCTGAATTTTATACTATAAAACAAAAGTATGACATAGCACTTTTACAATTTAAAAGTCAGTTTCCAGATTAAAAGTCAGTTTCTCACACATTTATCGAAGCATGAAGTCAGTCAGATCTATAACCTGACCCTGACAATACCATTTACAAGCTGTGTTGCATTGGGCACATCCCCTTGTGTCCTCATTGTACAATTAAGAAAATGCCAGCCACCTTACAAGATGGTGTCAGGGTTGGGAATAATATAGCTATATGCCCATATTAACTGTTATTATAAATAGTATCGAGGTATATTATTATTATTAGTGACAACACTGTGAACTCAGATTATATCTCTATTTTACAGCAGAAAATAACTGAGCATCAGAGAGATTCAATGAGTTGTCTTAAGTTATACAACATGTAAGCGTTGGAGCAAGATTCACAGTCTGGTGTGCTGGTATTAAGAACATTATTCTTCTTTATTGCACCTTTAAGTGTGGACCTAAATCATAACTGTGTCCTATGATTGTCTTATTCTGTTTCCACTGCACACTAGTATCTCAATTGAAACAGAATCCATTTTTAACGGCTCACTGAGATTAGTTTCATGACTTAGTAGAAGTAGATGAATGATGATATGTACATCATTATACATGATAAAAAAAAAACTTTCCAAGTTCTTATTTAACTTTTATAAGTTCTGTTCACATTATTATCTTTACAAAACCATTATTTGGTAGTCAATAAATCCATTCCTATAAAGACTGGATGCAAAATATCTTTTGTCTAAAAGTATATAAATTTGTCTCAAATGGGTTTGAATCACTAAAATATAAGCCCAGACAAGGGAGGTGTCTTTGTTTTTTTTCACCAATGGATCCCAAGCTCCTACAACTGTGTCTAACATAAAGTCAATGCTCATTTAATATTTGTTACATGAGTAAGACTTGTATCTTAATTTAGTAAATGTAAACTAGCTTATGACTTTTCAGAATGACACAAACCTGTTTCTATTCAATCTTCACTTAAAATCACTATAGCAGGCAAGTGATAGTACCAATTTTACCCAACCTAGGATAAGTTGCACCCTTCTAGATACAAATAGCTTGATCAGTGAAGGAAGAAGACCTCAGAAGTAGCACACATTTCTTCCACTATACTTACTTACCTTGTTGGATGATGAAATCATCAGATTGAATGCCATTGTAGTTTCCACATAAACCACACGATTTCCCTTTATGTTCTTGAGACAGTTTGAGGTAAATTCCAGATATTCCATCCCAAGCCAATGAAAAACCAAAGGTTGTTTTCACCAAAATATAGTCAGCTAGTTTTTCGATGAAAACCTGCCCAATAGTCTGAGGCAATGTTAAACTTGAAAAATAAAACAAAGGTAATTTAAGAATTATGATGAAGAATTCATTACAGATGATCAATTTCTTTCTTGGCGACTGAGAATTAAATAAAAGATCATTATTATTCAAAATTATTGAATAAACTCTGCAGCTAGATTTCCCAAGCAAACATCTTAGAGGAAACCTCAACATTTTGGAAAAATTTAATATTGAAATAAAAAGACAAGCAATAATGGTACCTGTTTCCCCCATTGGTAAAGATCTTCTACATATAATTGGATGCTTCTTTCAACCAACAAAAAATACATTTCTGCTAAATATCAGCGATTTTATAAATCTGGAAAATAACCTTGTCTATTTAGAATAATAAGAGCTTAAATGTATTTATTTTTATCTAGAGAGTACAAGATAATCTAAAAATGCTGGTCAACAATTTCGAAGTAAGGAGAAACAATGGTGAAAATATGTAAACACACTGAATTCTGATTTTGTTTAATTTTGTTTTAAACTTGGCTATAAGGAAATAGGAGCTTCTATCCCCAAAATGTCACCTTAGTAGAAGTCATTGTTTTCCAAAAGAAAAATGTCTGGGCATGATTAATTAGAATTTACATTTTTAATGCTGCAAAGTACATTACTAGGAATATTAAATACTTTGTCTTACAGTATTACATAGGGGTTATGTTCATACTTTTTAAATTGGATAAAATTAAGCCTATTTAAACAAGAGTCACACTGAATATTTAAACTCCTGACCCAATGTCTAGCCTTTCCACTTTTCACAAACACGGACACATAGAAAGGAAGTGGGGAAAATGAGAGAACTGAAGAAAACTAAACAACTGGACATTTTAAAAGCCCACAGTAAGTCACCTAAAATACTTTTGAAAAATCACTGGTGTCCTTCCATCCACGAAAATTACAGAAAAGAGCAGGTGCCAGTAATTAAGAAGACACAAAGAAAAAATCATTTTTACTAAAATAGCCATGATAAATGAAACTTATAAACTATAATATGAGTGAGGAGGGAGGTTAGTTGGTACATCCATACATTTCTCTCAAAAACTTCAAATTAGTGAGTTCCTTTCCAGAAAGAGCATGCTCCAAGGAACAAAAACTATAAAATCAAACATACTCATTAACAAAGTGATAGTCCCCAAAGAAATAATTCAAAATATCTGCAACCACTTGTACAGAGCTGGTTGCAGATCATTTTTATGGAGAATTAGTTAAAAGAATAGGAAGATAACTAAACTTTACACTAGAGGATAAATATGACCCTAGTTAACTACTACCATAATCTATTCTTATTAAAAATTATAAGCATAGGAAATTCCTATTACATTCACAGTAAAAGTCAATATGAGTAATATCGTTTAAATTTGCAAGTTTATAAAAGCTATACTTGAAAAAAAGTAAATCATGTTTTATAAAGATATTTCTTAGCTACAGGATGTTAAGCGTATGTAGATACAGTTGTTCTGCTGTGGATATTTTTTGGTTTGGTCATTTGTCATTTGATTCTTTCATAGCAAATTTGATGAAACATATAATTTTTGAAAGTAAAAGGTGCCTAACTGTGATTATCCAGCTGTGTATAACATAAAAAGATGCCAGTATAGATGGGGGATAATAGTAAACATTAGATCATCTCCCATAAATTTAAGAAAAACTCCACACAACCTAGTCAGGAAACATTCACAATGCAAACTAAAATGAAAGTACAAATTAATGCTGAAAATTATTCATGGGTTCATATGTACCAAAACCCTTCATTTCACAGGTGAAAGAACCAAAGTCCAGAGAGGCAAGGTGCAATTTGTAGAGCCTTGAACATTTTATTTGATTTGATTTTGGTAAATACTTCTCTAACACCTGCTTTGAGTTAGGCCCTAGGCCGGGTGCTGCATTATTATAAACAAATTAGCTGAATAATAAGAAAACCATCCTCTTTCCATCATACAAATCATACCTAAATGGAATCTATCATACAAATGGAAATCCTCAAAGAAATATTTTCTCTGAGATTTAACAAAGAATTCGCATTCCTAAGAATCTACTTGAATGGCATTTTTGTTTTATAAAACATAATAATTTTTAAGGAGACCATTATGTTACCCCAAATCCCATATAAGGTATTCTAAATTACTACTTAAATTCAGCTCCAAGAAATATATATGCAATTGTATTATCTTCCCATTCAAAAGGCTCAGCTTTCTTTTCTAAGAAAATGAGAAGTACAGAACCCAAATGATCAAGAAAATAAGCATGAGAGAGGTGAGGGATTGCTTGGGGTCCACTGAGTGTGACAAAGCCTAGGTCAGTGCCTGGCTCCCTGGTGCTTCATCCAAAACCCTTTATGCTATCACCTTCTGCCCCTTGAGGAATCTAAACTGAGAAAAAAGTACATAGGTTGGTAAGGCCATTCTGCTGGAAAGAATCCCCAGGGTTTAAATAAATTCTAAATGATAGAATTTTTCCATCCCATATTTTACTTTTTCTGGCATAACTCAGCCAAGAAATATTTAAAATTGAGTAATTCTATAATTATTTAGATTAGAAGATGGATTATTCCACAATATTCCTACTTTACATATATAAAACCCTTCTTCAAACTAATAAACATCCCCTTCCCCGAAAGTCTCAGGTCTTATTCTTGGTAGCTAGGAAGGCAAAACTGGGCCTCTCTCTGATCTATTCAAGAAGTCCAATTTTTTATTGGCTCTGAGTCTTTGTCAGAACACTAATGGAAAGTCTCAAGTGACACCCAAACCTCATTCATACACATTTGGAAAAGACTTCCAAAGGTTTAGTTTTATTTTTAAGTTACTGTGAAGGAAGGAAGGAAGGAAGGAAGGAAGGAAGGAAGGAAGGAAGGAA